>NC_056737.1:1630582263-1630854763 GCF_019279795.1 Protopterus annectens
TGATGAGGAAAGGCAGTCCATACAGCCTACCTTGACCTTGCAAGGCTTTCGACACAATACCCCACTGGTATTGTAGAAAAACTACCAGCTTAAATGTAAACCCATATGTCACAAGATGGGTTGCAAACTGGCTTAAGGACAGAACCCACAGGGTTAGAGTTGCTGGCGCTGTGTCAGACTCCAAGCCAGTCACAAGTGGTGTCCCACAGGGCTCGGTCCTTGGCCCCTATTGTTTGGCATCTACTTCTCAGAAGTACAGGCCAACATGGGAGGACTTTGGCTGACAAAGTTTGCAGACGACTGCAAACTGGGCGCCATAGTGGAAAGTGCATCGGACACGGATATCCTTCAGAAGGGACTCACGGAAACAGATAGCTGGTGCCAGAGCCATGGCCTGAAGTTAAACGCCAAAAAATGTATAGTCATACCCTTCGGGAAAAACAAGGTAACCCCAAGCTACCATATAGGTGGCAATCCACTAAGCACAGAAGAGGTTATCAGGTACCTGGGGACCCAGGTTGACAGTGGCCTTTCTTTTGACACTCACATTGCTAAAGTGGTTAGAAAGACCTTCTACATTGCCCACCTGATCATGAAGGATTCACATCCAGATCTAGTGAGGTCATTGTTCCCTGTACTCTTCACTTATCAGACCAATGATCGAGTACAATGCCCCATTCGGGATGTATCTCACCCGACATCTGCAGCAATTGGAGAGACCCCAAAAGTTCCTCACCAAAAGGATAAAGGACTCCAAAAACTGTCATATGCTGCCAGATTGAAGAAACTCCAGCTCTATTCAGTCGCATACCGTCTGCTCAGAGGTGACATGTGCCTGACATACAAGGCCATGTCCAACCCGAATTAATGGACATGCTCCACCTCAAAAATCCAAATCCACCAAAACCACTAGAGCAAGCGACTTAAACCTTAGCACGGATATAAATAGGACGTGCTGGAGGGATAGATTTATCACTCAGAGACTCCCTATGCTGTGGAATAAAATCCCGGTCCATGTGAGGCAGAGCACCTCGCTGACTCTGTTCAAGAGAAATCTAGACCTGTGGATGGGAGATCGAGGTTTACCCGGGAATCATCTCTGTGTCACTGCTGGACAGAGGCACAACAAACTAATGGGCACAGTATTTTTCATGTAAGGGTGGCGTAAGCACAATAATTTGGGCTAGGCTTATAAATGCCTTAGGGCAGATAGCCTAGTATAAACCTATGAACCTATGAACCTATGAACCAAAAAAAAAATATATATATATATATATATATATATAGATATATATATATATATATATATATATATATATATATATATATATATATATATATATATATATATATATATATATATATATATATATATGTCATTGTAGATATACACATGTACATAACTAGGTTATGTTACAGCAATTACGGGTAACATATGTTCAGACCAGGCATATGTTACTGGGAGGTCCAATAAAGAAACGTTTACCTCCCACACCGCCCAGCTAGGCCAGTCAGACATGCAGACACGCAATAAAGGTAAATACACCGCTGCTTTCCAAACCTCCAGCAGGAAAGTACCAGTGGAAGAGATCTGCAAGGTCTACGCTTTAAACATGGATAACGGGGTCCCTTGCGGGACACCAAAAATTCGCCATACAGGCAAACCTGTGGTAATTGACGTGAGCAGGATGTAGCTGTATGCGGAACAGTAGGTTGTGCAAGTGTAATAACACATGGGTTGACAAAACATACAACATGTGTCCCGAGACGGGGAGAGTGGGCAGTGTGTAGGGGTGTGTTCATACCCCAGCTGCGCTCACAGTAAGTATGTGTCATGAGTGCTGTAGAGGAGTGTCAGCTAGGAGAATCATAGGTATGCAATAATGGGCCTAAGTGTGCATGTGTTCATAGGTTAGTATTAGGCTAACTTCCCTTTTTGGGCCATTTGAAGCCTAGCCAGTTACCCCATGTGAGAATCAAACCTTGCACCTTGTGTCTTTAAGGTAAGCACCTTAACCATTATGTCATCCTCCCAACCCTTGTTGGTTGGCAGAGATGTATTAGGCCTGCCCAGTGGAAGTAATTAATATTCCTACGTGGGCACTGCTGACGCTCATACCTCCCAAACCTGAAGAGCATATCTACTGGATAGTCTGTAAACCATGGGGGGAACACATAGGGAATATATCAGTGCCCTGTACCTGATTATCATGGACGTCTGTGATTACGAATCAGAATCTAACACAGTCCTAACTAAACCCTTTCAGAACTAGTGATATTAGATGGACAGGTGGCGGAATACACGTAATGACTAATGACAACATGTATGAGTCATAAACAGCATGTACCTCGACAAATGTGAATGAACATATATGCCTTGTGACTGTTAATGTGTCAGGTTAATAGAACCAATCATCTAAATGTGTCCCTGAGGGTGTTATGCAGTGTCCCTGATACAGTGTTTATTCTCCCCCTTTTGTATGTGCTAGTGACAGAAAGCACATTATTCCACCAACCACCTTAGGTAGAAGATAGCATAATAGTTTGTGGTTACCACCTGTTCGCCTTTGTGAGGGACACTCCACTCTGGGCAGTTGTGTCCTGCAAAATTAATGTTACGGTACATGGCCTGTGATTTCGGGAAAAGAGTTCATATATTGTCTGTAGTGGTTGCATAAAATGATTTTGTTGTATCTGAAACACCTAGATGTTATAGGAAACAGTATTAGCAACTATAATGCTACAAGAATAACCTTAACTTATGCAAACTGGTGAAGTAGTCAATTTTCTACTGGCTGTGGGTATGTGTTGCCTTGCCAAATCTGACATCTCTACATATAGGTCCTATAGGGCTGCCACCTTTCCAAATGGCCAAAGTGGGACCTGCTCCATAGAAATGTCAGACGTACCAGGTCAGAACATACCTACAGCCATGCATAGTACAGAAATATACATATTAGCACAAATCAAAGCTTAGTCTAGCAGCAGTCAAGTTGCTTATGCTACTTCACATAACATATCGAAGTGTCATTTATACAATAACCGTTACATGCAACTATTAGAGAAACGTAGAATATAATATTGTCCTCTAATCAGGACATTTGCTATGGCTAGATTATTCTCGCATGACATATATGCCTAATGAGGGACTGTCCCATGCAAAGTGGGAAAGGTGTTACTCCTAAAGTCTCACTTCGGTCAATTTAAAAGGTGGAAAACCTACAATAGGTATGCGGTAGCATGACCCGGCAGAAAGATGTGTTTCCCAAAACACATTTACTTGTCTGCATTGCAGAGTATCGGTTCCCATGTATCAGCCAGATGGGAACAGATTGTAGGAGGAACACGCATATAATATGATTATGTCACTGGACAGGCCGCCGATTCCGTACAGTCGAACGCCTGCCGTCACATAATGGTCAGCCATACCCGATACTGTAATCATGTAGTCTGATGTAATAGGCATCACAAGGGATTGCGCCCACCCAGTGTGAGTGACAAATGCAAGCACCAATGTCGGTGTACATGCAAGTGAGAGAGCGAGCGGGTGTAAGCATGTTTGTCTACCAGTATGCGAGTATAGCACTGTTAAAGAAATGTGGAGTCTAAACAAGTATAAGGAGCTGTAACTAGAGGTCAACATTGCTTAACACCATGCAAACCCATGCACAACCGCTCCCAGCTGCTGCAATGTGCCTTACCCACTCCGTATCCAAAGGACTTGTTCTGGCCACAAACAAAGAACCGTCCTTTGCAAGTGTTGGTAGCAACACCCTGCGTACACAGCTGATCTGAATTACCAATACACCATGGCATATATACAGACAATAGACAGTACCACACACATACCATACAGCACAGTCATCCAACAGTATAGCAATGTACTGGAAGATATGTCCGGACCACTGGTGTTTGCAGACCTGGCTGTCTTGTGTTTAAGTGTGTGAGCATGTCCAGTATGACCGATACACATGTTGTCGACTGACATTACCATCATACCTTCATGTGTTTGAGCATGCCCGGTATGGTCAACTGGATCACATGTGTCACATGTCCAGGTAGTCAGTACTGTGGTGCCAACCCCTGCGTTGTACACTGACAGGTGGCATGCTGTGTCTGCAGGGCAGCTAATGGCTATGTGGCATTGACTGCTGCTACATTTCTGCACAGTGTGGGTGGACATCCAACTGTATTCACATTCCTACATAGCACCGGGGGTGGCGCACATGACTTTCACATGTGTACGTTGGAAGGGGGGCACAGCTGACAGTTGTACACTTTTGCTACTACTGTACTGGTATGCCAGGTACTCCATTTCAGTGTGTGGACCTACCTAATGTGCTGGCTAGAGGCATACCAGTGTACTTCAGATCCTAGCTTTAATTACCAGCATAGTGGTTTCAGACATCCTAGCCTTCACAACCTACATCCAACTGCCTGGCCTGCTGTAGTCTGTATGTGTGTCTGTGGGGGTTGGGGTCATCCATTGGGCATATCCAGAGGCCATTGCATAGCATTTGTCTGTATTGGTCTACACCTGTCCAGCTGTTTGAGATTTGTGTGGGCTGTATGGACACACATGATGTTCAGCCCATAACGTGCAGTGGGATAGGACACCCTGTGTACTACTGGCTACTATTGTGACCCCTGTATGTGCTACAGATGTCATGGTGCCACTATGGACGTGTACTGTCTGCTGCCCTAACATTCGGCCACCAAATTCCCTTGTATGCTCACATCCATACCATACCTACAGGTAAAAACACATTCTAATGCAACTGCCAATTGGTAGGTTGATTGACTTACCTTGAGGGTGTGCCAGACCTGAGGATGGTGCTGGAGGGCTGCCTATGTCGGATGCAAACAGTGCACTTCCTATACATGGCTGAGCACAGGTAGTGTCATGTTTGGCATCCCTTTTACTGTCTGTGTGAGTCAGAGAGGGTGAAATTCCCTGGGTACCTACTGTGTCAGTACATATGCCATGCGTTGCCTCTTTGCCAAGGGAAGGTCATACTGTGCACGCCTCCTTTCACCTACTAGGTCCAGCTCAGGTAGTTCCTCCTCTGAGTCACACTGTGCCTGTACAGGCCTTGGCATTGGTGGGGGCTGTGTGGCCCTGCCCCATGCTGTTCCTGCTGCAACTGTTTCCGCAGGATCATATTGTGTAGCATAGCACATACCATAACAATTTGGGTGTATGTAGCTGGTGAATACTGCAAGGCTCCACCGGATGTGTCCAGACACCGGAACCGTGACCTGAGTATCCCAAACACATGCTCAATTATATGTCTTGCCTGTGCATGTGCCTCATTATGGTGTAGTTGTTCAGGTGTGTGTGCATTGCTGATGGGTGTCATCAGCCACTGCTCCAGTGGTTACCCAGCATCCCCCACTAGGTGACTGTAGGGGATGTTCATATTGGCAAAGGTGTGGTAAAGCTGTGTCAGATGCCATATATCGGAATCGTCATAGCTACCAGGGCAGCCAGCACACACATTCAGTATGGCCATCACATACGACCTAGCTGTTGATGGAGGGTATGCCCCTGCTGTTAATGTAGGCCCTACCCCGCTCACTGGGTAGTGCTTTGATGTGTACATGCATGCAGGCTATAACACCCAGTACCCCAGGGTAGTCTGCCATTTGGTGGAAGAGACGCATATTGCTGGTCAACACCTCACATGTGTTGAGACATGTACGTAATCACTGGCATGTGGTGACATGGCATCTAGGAACTGGTGCAATACTCTGGATGCAGATGCCTGTGAGATCCCCATGATATCCCCAGTTGTGCTTTGGGAGGTACCTGTGGCTAGTATACCTAGGCCTACACATACCTTGGTATCCACTGGTATGGGTTTCCCTCGGCCTGTTTGATGTGTCAGGTGTGGCCTGCACAGCTCAACAAGCTGCTGTAGGAGGTCTCTGTCCACCCCATAGCACTCCACTATCGCCAGCACATGTAGCCCCTGGTAGGTTACCCTGGGTCTGTAAAGTCTTCTCTGTTTCCTCACTAAGGGTTGTTAGCCAGCATTCACATCCTCACCAGCCTCAGCCTCCTGCACATGTTGGTCTATGTTGCCTGCTGCAGCCCTTCTCATTTGGTTGGATTGTGTCGAGAAATGGCCCCACATGTATACACCGGTGGTGTAGAATGTGGAAGAAACCTGTGTGTATGGTGCTTGGTCACTTTACTGTAGTGTTCTGGGCTGGGCTGGGCATGTAATCTGCTGATTGTGCTAATTATCACCTGTTTGCGCAGTTTGTTCACCTTGACTACTCCACTACTGCTGTTGTCCCTCCCAATTTCACTAGGCAGGTATAGACACACCCCTAGCTTAGGCGTGCTAAGGCAGGAGCAATCCCGAGGCACAGGGCTCCAGTGTATGTACAGTATGCCTGACCCCCCCCCCATGCTTTCACCTATATTCGAGTCCTGCACCTGGCTATCTATACACATACACTCTTGGGATCTGCATCACACCCTGGGGATAAACGGGATTCACTATTTTCAACCTCATTTGCATAGTATTGTCTTCTAATGCATAGTTATATGACCCATACTTATCCTCCAAAATAATAACCACTGCTTACTGTCACTCATATCCGCACACAACTGGTTAAAGGTACCTTAGTATCACCGTATTCAATGTCTCTTGTTCTTCCCAGCAACAAAATAACCGGTCTCTACACGACTAGAACCCAGGACCCTGCACACCACAGACAATGTGCTTTACCACTAAGACATGGCAGATATACATACATCCAAGGTGATCACGTGCAGATCATCCAGCACAGACATTCAATAGTATAGGACATGTATTCCATCATGTAGATTTATGTGTGCTAATGTCCACATATATATATATATATATATATATATATATATATATATATATATATATATATATATATATATACACATACACACACACACACACACACACACACACACACACACACACACACACACACACACACACACACACACACATATACATATACACATACATACTTAGATATAGAATTTATATCACAACAGCGGACCACATGACACCAAAGCATTAGACAAGAATGAAAAGGAAACCACATGTGCCACCTGCATTATGTAGTGGTGTTACTATCAAGGCAAGTGTGTTTCATTGCGTCACACTGGTCAGACTGTACTAAGGGTAAGAGTAGGGCTGCTGACATTTACTCACCAGACCTATTGGCGAATGTATGTGTATGTCTTGCCAACCCAGTCTCTTGGGCGATTATGACATTTGTGGATACTATGTAGGAAAACAACAAAACACACTCAACACATCCTGGAGCTAGCCACTCACAGATACCAACACATAGAATATGACTGCCAAACACACACACCTGTCATGCCTTGGAATAGAACACTTGCCTGTCTTTTCTATCACACTACAGCATTATGTAGTTACAGAACGTGCTATAAAGATTACTGGATCATAGCACTCCCAGAAGCATACTTCTAGGTAGGTGACGTGACATCATCAGCAATGGAAAAGATGCCGATAGGGGTTGTATGGAGAGTGAGCAGTCTAAAAGCATTACTCTGTCCCCAGTCAGATGGAAACACACACACAATTGGCAAGGCTGGGACTAGAGCATAGACCGAACTATTTTATCACACTACAGCATTATGCAGTTACAGAACGCACTACTGAGATTACTAGATCACAGTATTCCCAGAGGCATACTTCTAGGTGGGTGACATCATCAGCAATGGAAAAGATGCCAATAGGGATTGTATGGAGAGTGAGCAGTCTAAAAGCATTACTCTGTCCCCAGGCAGATGGAAACACACACACACACACACACACACACACACACACACACACACACACACACACACACACACACACACACACACACACACACACACACACACACACACACACACACACACACACACACACACTTGTCAGGGCTGGGATTAGAACATAGACCTAACTACCTTATCACACTATAGCATTACGCAGTTACAAAATGTGCTACTGAGATTACTGGATCACCGCACTCCCAGAGGCATACCTCTAGGTGGGTGACATCATCAGCAATGGAAAAGATGCCGATAGGGATTGTATGGAGAGTGAGCAGTCTAAAAGCATTACTCTGTCCCCAGGCAGCTGGAAACACACACACACTTGGCAGGGTTGGGATTAGAACATAGACCTAACTAGCTTATCACAGTACAGCATTTCACAGTTACAGAACGTGCTACCGAGATTACTAGATCACAACACTCCCAGAGGCATACTTATAGGTGGATGACATCATCAACAATGGAACAGATGCCGATAGGGATTGTATGGAGTGTGAGCAGTCTAAAAGCATATTACTGTCCCAAGGCAGACGGAGACAAAGACATGCCAGTGGTGTGAGCAGGACAACTGCCTATCTACGGACCACTATTACAACACTACATAGATACGAGACGTGCCACAGACACTACACCTTTCAAGACAGTCAATATGACCTTCTAGGAATGCGGACATCGACATGGATGCTGGCAGTTATGGTGTACATACCTGTGAACCAGTGTGTTCAATGTAGGAATCCATCCTGAAGTGGGGTATGGCGATCTGTTGCCTGGATGACCACTATTGCTATACAGGATTACAATGGTCATGCCCATACACATAGAGGCACATAACTGACACAAGGTGTCACTGGGCATGCTCACACAGTAGCACACGTCCATTTGGAATGCACTATGTGTCCATCTACACAACGGCGTACTGGGAATGCTCACACACTTAGTAGCGAAGGGCTGTCTTGTATGCAGTCTGATTCTAAACACGGAAGGGCACAGTGTGTCAATAGTCGTCATTGTTAGCATGAACGTTGCACTACATATATCTGACACCGGTCTTCTACACAACGTCTGCTGCTGTCCATCATCTTAGCTGTACCAATCTAAACCTGGCACACTAATACCACCCGTGGTGATGTCCTGCCAGGAGTGGCTACTTCGCCCATATAGTACCATTCATAGACGAATGTCCTGAGACCAGGTAAACACCCTGACACCTAGAGGACAACTGCATTGTATGTGTAAGCTAAACAGTGCTAGATGTGTAGCATTCAAAATCACAACTGCCAATCTAGATCCAACAATGGGGAATACTGACATCTGTGCATTGAGGAACACCTGGCATAAGGCTCAGTTGTGCACAATAGCACTACCACCATATACCTCAGATACAGACATGTGGGCCATAACACCATTATGGACTGCTCTAGGTGGTAGTGTCCCCACGTACATGAAGGCCACTCACATTTACTGACCAGTACACCCTCAAAAGCCATCACAGATGTGTCAGGTGCAGATCACAGTGTCAAAAGTCGCATTCTAGGATGTAGCCCTCAGACATCACCATGTCCTTGGACCAGCAACACACATCCATACATTAGTACAACACCATGTTACTCATGACCAGTGGACTGTACCTAGCTCTACAGCAACTGTGCAGACTACCCATGTACTAACAGGGTTCCATCATGTGTTATGCTATGCAATGATACCACTGTTCATAACCAGGTCTTCTGTACACATAACAGGGGCCCTGGGTCATATACAGCTGTAACAGATAACTGTTGCTGTACACCAGTAAACACACTCATGTTTGGATATGACATACATGTACCTGCCATGGATATGTACATGCCCCACACACACACAACACATATGTACATAGCATAGCTTTTACTGTCCTTCGTGCAGACAAGTGGCTACAGCAATTACACGCATGCACATGGAAGGTAGGTCCATGGCTGTTGAATGCTAACAGTACATAAGGTGTGATAGCAATGTTGACTGAGTTAACATTCCCTCTGTACTGGTTACCCATTACAACTATCATATCATACAACAGTCCATGTGTCATGTATGTCATCACACATGTCCACCAATTGCAATGCATACAAACATGGCTAAATGACAGGAATGTAGGACCTACACACATGTACATGTAGTGGTGTGCATTCAGCTACCATGCATGTGCAGTAGCTGATGTTTGCAGTTCATCTCTGTCTTGCTACAACATGCAGTTGCAATGCAGCCCCATCATTGACACCTGCATATGGTGAAATACTGACAGTACGGTAAGATGTACATCAGGTATGGATGTTTGTGTGTACATAAAGTGGTGGGCCAACTTTGCAGATGGATGTTTGCTGAAGACAGCTCACAGGTGTGTCACAAGCTGTCCTACCATAACATGTGCAAAACTAAGCTATGCTTCTGTTAATTGAAGATGAAGACATACAACCTACACAGCGGTCAGGGTGTCACTGACTGTAAATCACTTGACACCTGTAACACTTAAGTCCTCCCATGTGCATATAGCAGCACAATTTCCGAAGGTAGCGTCGGTACACATTGTAATGCGGGCAATACTGCTGCATGTCTGTCATACGTATCATAAGATAGGAGGTGTTTGATTCACAGTACTGCCATGTGTGTTTGCTTGTGTGTCCATATATGCCATGTATGGTGGGGAATACATCCCAATTGTTACACACCCCTGTACACTGTTGTAGAGATCTGTACATACTGCAGTGTAGAAAGCAAGACATAGGCAGGGGTGGTGTGTGCATCACACACATGTTAGCTATCTGTATGTGCATGACATAGGTGAATTCAATTGTGGACTCCACAGTGTGTGTGTGTATGTATGTATGGTTGTCTGGTCCATGGAGTGATGCTGTATGCTACCATAGTGAACAGATAGGACCCCTAAATCCTCCAGGTGATGCAATCTACTACCCTGTTGATGCCGTCGGTCTTAGGCATTACGGACTACCTGTACATTTTCATTCTCTGTGTCGTATCATGTGGGTGCACAGTACTGTAATGGTGATTACCACATAGGCAGGGGTCCTCCCCTCAACACTATCAAGTGTGTGTGTGGTGTTACAGTGTTGTTGACCCCATGAGTGTGGGTGTGTTACTGTGTCTGAATGCATGTGTGCGAATACCTGTGTGTGTGTGTGTGTGTGTGTGTGTGTGTGTGTGTGTGTGTGTGTGTGTGTCTGTGTGTCTGTGTGTGTGTGTGTGTGTGTGTGTGTGTGTGTGTGTGTGTGTAGTTTTGTGTTCTCATCCTGTAATGTGAATGTGTATTATTGCTACACAGTGACGCATCATGCTGTCAAATGGCCTCTACCCTTGACATCTGCTAGACCGCTGTGTAAACCCCATGCACCATGTAACTGTACCTGTGATGTCACCCGGTATGGATGTCACGTCTCTAGCCACTGTAGCTTAGTACACAGCTCACATGCTCCTGGATCAGTAGATGTGTAGACATCTTTGGAATGTCAGCCTTTCTAACAGTGAGGTTGAGGCTACGTATAGCATGCTGGTATTGCCAAACATGCCTGTGAGTAGTCCACATTTACACATGGGAAACTGCAAACACTGGTACTTAATGGCACATGCAATTAGACCTTAAGGAGGGAAGCAGGGCATCATTACCAACATGCTGTTACTGTTGTTACCAAGACACATATTGTGAACATAAAACAATGCATTCTAAACCTGTCCTACATGGTATGTCTGCTGCGTGTCAACAGTACACAACAATTGTAATATACACTTATCTCCCTATTCTGTTCACCCTGTGTATCAGACCATATGAGCATGTCCCTGCACCGATGGTGTGGATGACAGGGATGCGGCACAGGCATCATCATATGCACAGGGTGATAATGTTTGCCAGGGGCCTAGGCTGCACCAGTGGATGACATCATGTGTGTGGGTTAGGGCCTGTAATCTAATTGGCCATGTGTGGTTGTTATGCATGTGAGTGTTGCGGTGCCCTACAGATGTTTCTGGTGTGTGCGTGTATGTGTGCACACAGTTCTGCCATGTGTCTGGCCTACACAGGGGTATTATTGACAGCTCCAGATTGTACAGACCAGGATTTACAGCTCACGGTGTCCAGCCATGGCCATGTGACTTGTGCCTGCCAGGGGTTGCATGGGCACTACCAGGCAGAGGTACAGATTGGGTACTGTCCAATGACACATGTCCACTGGAACCGTGTCCCCATTGGGACCATCCAGGGCCACATCCACGTGGCCTGCTGTGTCTTGGTGTGGACAGCGCAGCACCAGCTGCACTGCTGCTGCTACTGGCACTATGGGAGTGGGCATGTGAGGTAGCTCATTCACGTAGATCTGCACCAGGTGGTGTAGCTGGCCTACGTCCATGTGCCCTATGTCTCACTCCTACCAGATGTTCCAGCACAGACAGCTCACACTCGTGGATTGTCATGCCACGGTCAAGGATTCCAACCATATCACTCAATCGTCTGTCCAAAACTTCAGCAATCTGCTGTTGAGCATTTGCCAATACCTGGATGTTGTCATTTAAAGAACGGATAGCAGCCCTCTGAAGCCTCTGCCTTTCTCTGTTCTGCCATTCAGCATGTGCCTGTGCTGCCATTACAGTCTGAAACATGCGTCTGGTAACACCAGCTGCTGCGCTCTGTCCTGCAGGTGCATGTCAGACAGAGGTCCTCCTACGAGCAGCACTGGCCACATGCCTGTGTGGCACATCTGCAGTCATTTGACTGACACCATGGTGTGAATACACACCTTCCATAGCCACCACATGTTCCTGTTCCAAGCTAACACACGCTAACTGCCTTCCTTTATGGCCACTGGTGATGGGGTATGTGTTGGCATGAGAACTGCGTGCGGGGAAGAGGGGGATATAGGTGGAATGGCAACCAATGGCACAGATTCAGCCCCTGACAACTGTGCCTGTACCTCAAGCATATGTTCATCATCACTGCTAGAGTCTGTGGGGACACTAACATCAGATGGACCGCAGGAGGGTAATGCACCTACATCACCTGTGAAGACAAACAAAGACTCTACATTACAATAGAGACACACACACAGATGCACACACAGACACACACTCAGATGCACACATAGACGCGCACACACACACACACACACACACACACACACACACACACACACACACACACACACACACACACACACACAGACACACACACACACACACAGACACACACACACAGACACACAGACATACACACACACACACACACACACACACACACACACACACACACACACACACACACACACACACACACACACACACACACACACCATGCATGTGATTTGACAGAAGGCATGCATCATGCATGTAATACATCAGACGGCATGCAGCTCAGACATTAATAGTGGTAGTTATCATACATCTCTGGGTTGCACACAACAGCAAGCATGTGTCATAGCAGAAGCCATGCATTTCACACAATCATGGTAGTAAGCATGCATCCCTTTGTTACACCATGTGGACCAGCACAGGTTAACAGTACACATGGCTGATGTGAGGCATATGACCTTGACATTAACATGTAGTATGACATGTAATCTGCTGAAGTGTGCATTGACATGCATACATGTTTAACACAATGGTGTCCTGACACATGTACAGCGGTGTAATGGTGTCACATTGCAGTGTTGTCTGTATGCCCTACAGATAGAATGCACTTTTACCAGATGTGCATGACCATTGAAGGGTATTATGAGGCATCTATATTGCTATACAGTGTGAAGTACAGACACAGTGCCATTGCATGGAATCATGAGGTGTCTCTATTGCTATACAGTGTGGATCACACACACAGTGCATACACAATACATAAATACTGTGGATTGTGACCCACGTCGCTGAGGTGTATACACATTAAACCATGATGTGTCATGTGTGACAGGTCACCGAAGAACGTACGGATGACACCCC
This sequence comes from Protopterus annectens, assembly GCF_019279795.1. Classification (NCBI taxonomy): domain Eukaryota; kingdom Metazoa; phylum Chordata; order Ceratodontiformes; family Protopteridae; genus Protopterus; species Protopterus annectens. The sequence goes on from NC_056737.1 coordinate 1,630,596,071, forward strand.
TGCACAACTGCTAATATTTCTTAGCTGCCTGGCAACCGTGTCCACACATGGCAGACTTGTCAATACACCATGTCCCACATGACATTTATGTACCACACACAAGAGGTGCATGGCTGACAGTGATGTCCAACAGCAGCAAGGAAAAAGTACTGTATTACATTTAGTACATATGAACAGTTGTCTGCAAATCTTCATGACACTGACACCACTGACATGTTTGTGTCACACACATGTAACACCCAATGGGGATTGGATATTATCTCACGACCAAAGAAATTAAGTATAAGCATGACTATGAAGCACACATAGCCAACATCTTGCATGACACAGATAAGTACATGGAAGTCTCAGTTAATGAACGCAATGTAGCGTACTCAAAAATAAGGCTTATGCTAGAGGACCATCTTATGCAAGGAGTCTTGAATGAGCAATTGTCTAACTATCTCTTAGTACAAAAACCTCTGACGCCAATTATTTTTGGCATTCCCAAAGTGCATAAAGGCCTTGACCCTTTGAAATTTAGGCCCATAGTTGCAGGTGCAAAGGGCATTACTGAACCATTAGGCAAATTCATAGATATATCAACCAAAAAACTGGTTTCATCAATAGAATGCATTTGCAAAGACTCATGGGAATTTCTTAAAGGGATAAAAAGTGAATATTACAATACAACTAACTATATGGTCACCATTGACATTGTTGATCTATTCCCTAGTATTCCCCACACTATAGGAATAGAATGGTTCAGCAGAGTACTTATTGAAAAATCAAGTTTCAGCAGCAACATTATTAATTTAATAGTTGAATTTATGGAGGTTATTTTGAAGAATAATTATATTATTTTCAATGGAGAATTATTTAAGCAGAACAAAGGGGTGGCAATGGGTACACCCTGTGCCACGGCCTACTCAAATTTAGTATTGCATTTTTGGGAAAAGGAATTTATTTTTTCAACAAGATGGGCAGAACACATTATCCATGATAAAAGATTCTTAGACAATATTTGCATTTTGTGGGGGGGGTAATATTAATGAATTTGAAGAATTTATGCAACATATTAACTGCTCCACCAGTTTTTTAAAATTCACACATAAAATCAATCCATTTGAACTACATTATTTGGATATAGTGTTAAGGAAAAATAGCATATCTAAACAATTCGAATCTTGCATTTTTAGAAAGGACACATACTCGAATATGTTGTTGCATTTTGAGAGTAACCATCCATTTTTTTCAGAAAAGGGGTATCATAAAAGGTCAGTTAATAAGAGCATCAAGAATTTGTAGTACGGACATCCTGTATCAGAAGGAATGTGAATATTTAAGAGAACTATTTATGGAAAAAGGATATCCAAATAGTATGTTTGAAATTCTAGTAAATGAAATTTCCCAAAAAAGGACTACACAGTTTTCCCCCATTACTGGGTACTACAACTTCCCAGGAATTTGTTAGTAGAATGAACAAGGACAAAGTAAAAAACCTTCCTTTTTTATACACATATAATACAAATAATGCGGAGATTGAGAGTATTATAGGCAAATTTTGGCCTGTTCTCTCCATTAATGAAGATCTGAAGAAAAGTATCCCAAGCAGACCACATTTTGTTAGAAGAAGGGATAGCAACTTAAAAGAACTATTAGAAAGACAAGTACTACCCAATAATAATGAAAACCAACTCACTAGGGGAACCTACAAATGTAATGCTTGTAGTCAATGTTGTTATATATTAGACAATAAAGGCATTTATTTGAAATCCAGGAATATAAACCTGTTTCCATCAGGTCATTTTAATTGTAATTCAAAAGGTGTGGTTTACTTGGGATTTTGTCAATACTGTATGTGTTTTTATGTGGGAAAAATGGAAAGGGTTTTAAAAAGAAGAGTGTATGAACACATTTATGAAATTAAAAATAAAAAAGAATCGAATGCATTCTACAAGCACTCTTTAACTTGTAACAACATGTGCTTAAAATTTTTAGTCTTGGAACAAGTTTTTAACAGTGTAAGAGGGGGGGACTGGGAAGCATCCCTTGAGTATAAAGAATTGTTATGGCAAATAAAGCTAAATGCCACAAGACCACCAGGGCTCAATGATGCAATCAGTATTAATAGTGCTCTCAGGCTACGCAGGGCCAAATTATAGTTGGTTCCTCAAATCATGATGTCATATAATAAATATGTTTGGGTTTAAAATTAATATAATTTCAATATATATTTTTTTACCTACCAAAGGGTTGGTATTATAATAAGGTAACATGGTCCATTTTTGAAGTGTGTAACACATTATAATAAATTAGAATAAAATGTTTAGAAGTATGTTATTTATGTATAGTATTTATTAGTATATATGTTTTATCAATTTATATTTTAAATAATCAAGATTTTTAACAATGTCATTTTTAACAATGTGATTTATGAATATATTAAGATCAATTAATATTTAGTAGTTTTTAAAGTTGATCAGTGAATACATGATTATTTATTATATTTAATAAAACAAAATTTTAATAAGAATTCTTAAAAAATTTTTAACTAGGTATAAGTGGGACCCCAAAAATGTTAATAAATGATAAAAAATGTTGAAAAATGTTTAAGAATTTTGTTCTTTAGCATTTTGTTTTGCTGCTTCGGTATTTTTTGCTTTTGTCATTGCTGCTAGTTACAACTATGTACCTTTAAACATTAAGAGACTATGAAATAATGGGAATAACCTAATTAATTAATTGCATAATTGATTTAAGGAGTTGTGTAGGTATAAAATGAATGCACATTGTCTGTGGTATTGTCTTGATAAAGCCTGGGAGAGCCCGGGCGAAAGCGCTTGACTGAATTTTGTGTTTTAAATCTTTTTCGTGAGCATTCAACTTGTGGATTTTACACTTCAAATAAAGCAGAGTTAAATACAAGGTATCCGGTTCCTGTTAATTTCTTTGGTCGTGAGCTTGTGGCGTTGTGCTGTGTTTGCCTTTGCTTCTAAGGATTTTGGATTGGATATTATCACCATATATGTGTGTCACCTCATTACATTGCTCATACTCCATGTGAATGCTGTCTTGATGTGGGCATGTCTGTTTGCCTGTACTGGTGTTTTTACCTATCAGCACATGCCTGGATGTGTCCACATTAATGCTGTTGACCTTGAAGCTGTGTATATGTCACATATCAATACATGCACTGCCTTAACGGACATGACCTGTGACAATGCAGACATGCGCACGGAAACCTTTACATGCATGTGTTTTGCCATATACATCTACACGGCACTGTACAGCAGTTCAACATCCTGCCAAGTATTGCCTGTGTTGCACATGTGATACACATGGGACACTGGCTAGCCGGATGGTATTTGCAGGGATGGTTATCAATTATAGCATGTACGGCCAAGGTCATGTAGTAGTGTGTATGCCCTGGGCCATGTATGAGCATAGGATGTAAGGTTTTCTAGCTGTATCCGACAGCCATGTTCCCGCCGCCAGGTGAATCAGTGCCATATAACTGATCCAGACAGTTAATGATACATCTACCATGCGGTCATCACACCATGTCTGACAGAGATAAAATGTGCAGCTTTGCTGGACAGGGTTGCATAGTATTGCAGGAGTGTGTAATGTGTATGGCACAGGGATCTGTCCAGCATGTGGCGATCCTTGTACTAGGAAGGTGGCTGTCCATGACATATGTATTTCAGATCAGGATATGTATGTGTAGCATGCCCAACATTACAGTGTTGGACATGTCTTTATGCAGGGTAGGCAGCATGCTGCATAGTGGAGATGAGAATTGTGAAGGCTGGTGTCGCCCATCCAAGCATGGGCAATACCCCTTAAAGGTGATATGTGATCCAATATTGGTCACTTGAGTGATGAGTATGGCTGTACAATGATCTCCATGCTCATGGATGGCACCTGCCTTATGACTACCTAATAGGCATGGTGATGTCACTAGCTCAGGGAGGTAAACTGCACAGCACCATCCCTTACGCACAGTGTCCATTATGTTGACCGCTGCCTAGGTGGTAGTTCATGGGTACAGGGTTATTAACCTATTTGGTGACAATGCAATATGTAGCTGTCAGATTGTGCACATATGTCACGCACCTCACCCACAAAGCCCATTCTGTATGTTGTCCACAACACTGAGTCAGCTATTGCTCCTAGGTCATGGCCATTCACATACTTACATACGCAGATGCCTCCCATTTGTCTGTGTGGTATGGGCTACAATGAGGGGGGAGTACAAAACATTAACCCTTTTTTACTGTAGTTGTCACTGGTGTGATATGCACATGTCACTCAGACACCTTTTGTAGTGTTGGTTCTGTCAACAGGCCACTGGCAGAACACTCCTGTGACATACAAAGGTGCATCTAGTATACTGAGTGTAGGTGGAACACAGTATGGGTGATGATGTCCTATGACCTGTCACAGGTATGATATGCAGTGTGAAATCATCCGTACTGTCATCTACATCTGTACTGCTAACAACATATACACTGATTAAGGTTCATGGACTTTCAGACCAGACTCAGCAGGGTAATAGTACAGTGCCTCCCATTATGAGTGGTGTCTCCACTTTGTGGGTTGTGATAACTGTTGGTGTGCACCATTCAGTGTTTTCACAGACTGACATGAACCTATGTTTTACATGATGTGTATGTGTAGAGAAAACTGTTTTGCCATATGTGTATGATTCAACCAGGGATGTGGACAGGTCACATGTAGCCTGAGTGCACCTTGTACCATCATAGTTATGGTTACAGGGGCTCTGTAGTGTTTATGGATATCTGATTGTGTACCTGTTGGGGGGGCAGTGAGTTTATGTTATCCGACACCCTATCTGTATTGCTTATTCATGCTCAGCACTTGTTCAGAACATGTAAACACTTCATGAGCTACTAATTACTATAGCACTCAATCCTACTCATTTCCTACAGGAAATGAGTAGGAAACAGTCACCAAGGCCATTGACGAGGGAAAGGTGGTCCACACAGCCTACCTGGACCTCGCAAAAGCCTTTGATACAATACCCCACTCGGGCATTATAGATAAGTTCACCAGCTTAAATATAAACCCCTATGTCACTAGATGGGTTGCAAACTGGCTCAAGGACAGAACCCACATGGTTAGAATTGCAGGAGCCATGTCAGACTCCAAACCAGTTACAAGTGGCGTCCCACAAGGCTCAGACCTGGGACCTCTCTTGTTCAGTATATATTTCTCGGAGGTACAGGCAAACACAGAAGGACTGTGGCTGACCAACTTCACAGATGACTGCAAACTGGGTGCCGTAATCGACTCTGCAGCCAACACAAGCATCCTCCAAAAGGGCCTCATAGAAACAGACAACTGGTGCCAGAGCCATGGCCTCAAGCTAAACGCCAAAAAGTGTATAGTCATCTCCTTTGGCAAAAACAAAGTGCCCACAAATTACCACATAGGTGGTAATCCATTAAGTACAGAAGAAGTAATTAGGGACCTGGGGACCCAAATTGATAGCAATCTCTCATTTGACAATCACGTGGCCAAAGTGGTTAGAAAAACATTTTATATAGCCCACCTAATTATGAAGGGATTCACATCTAGATCAGGGGAGGTCATTGTGCCTCTTTACTCATCCCTCACAGGCCCATAATTGAGTACAATGCCCCTTTTGGGATGTACCTTACCAGACACCTGCAGCAACTGGAAAGACCCCAAAAGTACCTCACCAAGAGGATCAAAGGGCTCAAACAGATGCCATATGCTGCCTGGTTAAAGAAACTCCAGCTCTACTCAGTGGCATATCGCCTGCTCAGAGGCGATCTGTGCCTGACGTATAAAGCCATGTCCAACCCGGAATTAATGGACATGCTGCACCTCAGAAAATCCAAATCCCATCGAACTATGCGCTCGAGAGACTTGAACCTCAGCACTGAAATAAATAGGACATGCTGGAGGGACAGATTCATAACCCAGAGGCTCCCTTCACTCTGGAATAAAATCCCAGTCCAGGTTAGGCAGAGTCCCTCATTGACTCTCTTTAAAAGGAATCTTGATGAGTGGATGGGAGATCGTAGGTTTACCCTGGGTATCACTTCTGTGTCACTGTTAGACAGAGGCACAGTATACTCGAAAAAGGGCATAGCAAAATTAATTTAAAATGGGTGGCGAAAGCCAAACACACTCTGGCTAGGCTTATAAATGCCCTAGGGCAGATAGCCTAGTATAAACCTATGAACCTAAACACTGTTTGTACTTACATTTTCAGCTTGCTTAGAGTAAAACAGCTGTTGTACACACTTACCTCACATATCTAGTGAGAAATAGTTGAATATTCAGGCATGTCCAAGTGTCAATTCCCAGTGTTATCGCCTGTCTATATGATGAATATGGGCATCATGAGGCAATATAGAAATTGTCTCATGTACACAGTCAATACTCCCCTCCTAATACACAACACTACAACCTATGTGAGATGCACATATCTAGCCATGCTGGAGGTAAAGCTCTCTCCAACCCAGACTGAACCTGACAATCATGTGGGGATGTTAAACGTTTGCACCACACCACAGTCATCACATAATCTCACTAGATCTCCACCACCACAGGCCACACATAGTAAGACTACAACATTTGCGGAGCCTCTCAATACTACTTTGTGTAGGCAACAGAGGACTCTGAAGAAGAAACGCAGGCAGCCCCCATCACCAAACACAACACCAATTACTTATAGCTCACAGACTCATGTGTGCCCATCAACTACAGCCAATAGGGTGATATAACATACCCAACACACTAGTCATAGGTGACTCTATAGGCGGTCACACTGATGTCCCACTCAGTAGGCTACACAAGATGATAGTCACTTTCAGCTGGCTGTCGGGTAACAGGATCCGCAACATAACCTATGCACTCAGGTCACTCCTCAACAGGTACAATATGACTGTCATTCTCCATGTTAGTGTGAATGCCCAGAGATGTAACTTCCTGAACTACATATACAGAGACATGCAATACTCTCCAATCTTGTAGCCCAGGCAAGTATCGCCCTAGCCCTGAGAAGCATTCTGCATTTGTCCAGACTGATAATGCAGTACAATGAATGAATTATTCACTTCAACAGTTGGCTATGCTTCTGGTGTCATTCCAAGGGTATCCAGTATCTGTCTGCTTTGAATGACATGGTTGACAGAACACGATGCTTTGGCACAGATGACCTACACCTGTCAGCCCTGGGATTACGGATAATGTCTAAGGCTCTTGCTGCTCCTATAGTGCCTGTTTTAGACACGGTTCAAATAACATATTCACCTCCATAACAGGAACAGGCAAGCAAAACCTGAGGGTAATGTTACTTAATGCATGACATCTTCATCTCAAATGCACTCACCTGAGGCATTCCTTGTAATGGACCACTTCGATATCTCTGCAGTGACTGGGACCTGCTTCTAGGCTCCTGAGAGCACCCCTGCACTAACAGGCTATTACTCAGACCACACCTTTCAGTCATGTAACCAGGACCGGAACACCCACAGTGGAGGTGTGTCCATATTTCACAAGGATGTACACACCTCCAGACTGGTTGCTTAGCACAATGCATCAGAGGTAATCCAAGTGCAACTAACTGTGGCCATAACTGCTATACAAATTGTAGCTTGCTACGGATTCCACACGATACCCCACGGTTAATGGCCCTCACTTCTTAGTGTACTGGAAAGTAGGGTTCAAACAGGAACTACTGATGTGAGACTGACACTACTCCTCACTTAACTGGGATACCTACTCATGTACCGACACATTAAGCCAATGCTTTCTGGGATTCATAACCTCCAATTGGCTGGATCAACCTATCCACACCACCACCAGGGCCAACAATATCCTAGACCTGGACATTGCCAACATGTGTGACACACCTGGGGTTATCCCCTTGTTGGTCAGATCTGAACGTATGCTAATCACCCTTGTTATCCACATCCCAGCACCACACCCTTCATGGAAAACACAGTACAATATTTCTACAAAGCCAACTTCAGGCTTCTTATGACAGCAGTAGTAAACATCATGACACCTGTGCAGATGGACAATATAGTTACAAATGCTGAATCATACACAACTGCACTTCATTAGCACTTACACAACTGCATGGATCTTGCTATCCCAAACAGAGCCATGACGGTACCCACCAGATAACGGACACCACTCTGGGGGTTCACTGCCATGGACATAATGTAAAACAGAAGGAGGAGACTGTTGCAAAGTAGAGTAAAATCCCATGGGTGGGGTAGCTCCCTGGTCAGCCTCAGTAGAGTTCTGAGATCCCTTATCACATCCTCCAAAGCTAGCTACGTAAACATTACTGCAACTCATTCCAAGGACTACCACAAAGTGTTCCGGAGGTATGTCACTACTCTCGATGGTGATACCCACATCTGCTTTGACATACAGCAGTTAGGCACGAACATTACAAAACCCAATGATATTGGCAACATCCTGGCAGATAGGTTCAGTGCTAACTTTACACCCCTCTCACACCCTAAAGGGCCCAAATCTATACAGGAACAATGCAGAGTCCCTGCGGACACAACTACGCAGTTCCAAGCTGCACTCTCTAAAGCCTGGAACACAGAATCCATGTGACCGTACAACATCCCAGGCTGCGATTTACACAAACCTCAGAACGAAATGGCTCCCCACTTGGGCACCAAATTCACTAATAGCCTTGTATCAGGCATTGTAGCCCCTGAATGGTGCACAGCAACAGTTATCACACTCCACAAAGGTGGCGCCACAATGGACCAGAGGAACTATTGCCCCATACGCCTGACAAGACTGTTCTGCAAGGCTATGGAACACATCATCATGGAACTCATTCACAGAGACATTGGTGGCCTCCAAACCTTTGATACCACCCAGTTTGTATTTGTTAGGGCCAGACCATGACTCCTAAACCTGGTGGAGTCCTTTAAGACAGTTACCAAGGTAGTAGATGAGGGTAAGGAGGTCCACACAGCCTACCTTGTCCTCTCAATGGCTTTCGACACTGTTCCCCATTCTGGTATTGTCAACATACACATCCACCTGCACATCAACCCCTACGTCATGAGATGTTATGCAAAGTGGCTCACGGACAGGACCCATACAGTGAGGGTAGCATACCCTAGTTCCTACTGTAAATCAGTTATAATTGGCGTACCCCAGTCCTCGGTCATAGGGACCTCATGTTCGGTATATGCTTCTCTGAGGTACAGGCTAGCACAGAAGGACTTACCCTGAATAGTTTTGCAGATGACTGCAAACTAGGGGCCATGATTGATTCACCAGCTGATGCAGACACCCTCCATAAGGGTGTCACTGTGACGGATACCTGGTGTCGATAACATGGCCTCAAGCTGCATGCCACAAGGTGCATAGACATCCCCTTTGGATTACACCAATCACCCACTGGCTATCACATAAGTGGTAGTCCCTTACATACATAAGACATTATAAGGGATCTTAGAACACAAGTAGATAGCACCCACTCCTTTGATAACCATGTTGCCAAGGTGGCGTGGATATCCTTCTTTTTTAGCCACCCTAATCTGTAATGGGTTTGTAGCAGGAAAAAAGGCAGCCATTGTACCTCTCTACTCCTGACTTATGAAACACGTTAAAGGGTACAACACTCCATTTGGGGTGTACCTTATGAGACAACAGCAACGGCTTTAAATACCACAACATTAGCTCACCAAGAGGATTACTGACCTCTGAAGGATGACATATGCAGCCCAACTACAGAAACCCCAGCTGTACTAATTTGCATACTGCATACTCAGAGGTGATCTCTGCTGAACATACAAGGCCCATGCCCAAAACAATATTGATGGATATGCTTCACATAAGCAACATAAGCAAAAGCCACTGAGAGCAACATGCTCTGGGATATGTACCCAAATGCAACGATGACTAGGACGTGCTGGAGGGATACATTCCTGAACGGGACACTCACCATGCTTTGGAACATGATTCCTATGTACATCAGGCAGGGACCCTCACTAGCACTCTTCAAGAGATACCTCGATGGGTGGATGGGAGACAGACATGTATGCCAGGGATCACTGCAGTGGCTCTACTGTACACAGGTGCAGGAAACAAATGGGTCTGCTGTTCACAGGCACAGGACACTAACCTAGGGAGGTGCCACAAGTGAAAACACTGTAGTTGGGCTTATGAATGGACTTGGCCAGACAGCATAGTACCTAACTATGAACCTATGAAGCTATTACATGTCCTTTGTGCATGGATAATTGAGTAGCTCTTCCATTTCAATTAGCTATCATGCTGTTACACTGTCTGGTGACTACAAGCCATATGTATCCTGTTATTGTGTATTGTACATGCCAATAGACATACCTGATATTTGCATAATATAACAGTAATGCTATGTAAAATTTTTGACATATCTACCTACAATACTGTACATTTCACATTTTTGCAACAATATTCCATAATGCAAAACATAATTGCACAACAGGACCACCTTAGACATGTTATTCTCAGTTATACGCCCATACATATGTCTACTATTACAGAATATCAACATATACTATTCCCTGTTATGGCACGTACTTGTTGGACAAACCCTGCCACTGACAGTGGCTGGAGTGGAATTGTTGTGTTTAAAGCCCTTATGTAGCATCTCTTGTGGTGTATGAGATGTTTACCTTGTGGCCCACAACAGTACACACAATTTCTACCATTGTTACTATGCTCATCAATACATCACTACATAATACCTTTTCCCACTATATGCATTGCGTACACTTTCATTAATACAGAACAGGCACTACATACACTAACATACTGAGTGTTCTACATACCTTCTTAGTAGTCCAAGTTTACGAAAATATCAGTTTTACTCCTTTTCTGTTTTAACTGTTTTCTCGTATGTGCATACGGTTTGAATGTATGGCAAGCCATCCTTTTATACGTAGATACCAGTAACATGTGGTATCCTGCCACCAATTGGTGTTCCGGAGTAGAGGATTACATTCACATCAGCTGTGCAGCAACTCCATTAGCCAATTACATGGCAACAGTGGGGTATAATTGAATACTCCACTTGGATGTTGTCCTTTTGCCCTACCTTCGAGGAAGATGGCCTGGATGTGTTGTTTGTAATGAATTGCAACTGCTATATGGAGAGACACAAAGATGTTTTAACTTCATGTCCCCCGTGAATTGTGTGTGATGGCTAGAGGATGTAGTACTACATGTGAGTGTAGCTGTTATCTCAACCATCTGATATGAGACTATTGCAAACAAAACCTGTAACATCGGCGTCTGTTCCATTGTACAACAGCAACGATTTCACATAGCGCTATTACAGTGTGTCTCTCACAAGGTATGTAAAGGCTTCTGCAGATGTCATTGAGTGAGTGGATGTTTGTGATGTTATTACAGTCTGTATTGCAATTGTTTCGGGTGTGGGGGAGATGTAGGTGGGTGTACATAGCAGATAAAGATTTGTGGGGAATGCATTTATACATATTCCATATGTGTGTGAGGGCTCCTTCCCTAATTGAAGACCTATCATTTAGTAGACTAATACTATGGTTATTGCAGGCTTATTCATTAAGCCATTGTTAATTGGTTCCTATATAGCATGCAGGTGATGTTGATCCTTTAATCCCTCCAAAAATACATCGATATGTAATGAAATGTTGCTACATGAAAGCTGTCTCGTGTATTTCTGTCACAGATATTTGCACTCATTGGAGTTATGTTGGTGACTGAACCTCTTTGGCTTGGGTTGCCACCTTTTCAAACGGCCACAGTGGGACATTTGCAGGACACACATCGAATTTTAGAGGCCGACACATACCCACGGTCAGTAGAAAGTATAGAACTTTACATATATGCCTATATAAAAGCTTATATTATTGTAGCGGTTTACTTGCTTGTCCTGTTTCTTGTTACATGTAGGTATGTTAGATACAGATGACTATTTTATGCAACCATTATATTCACTATGGAACATGCAGAACGTCTCGAGATTGTAGGACATTGGTATTTTTACTCAATTTGGTCAGGACACTACCAAACATAGAGGGACTGCCCCTAGCAAGGTGGGACAGGTGTTAACCCCATGTTTAGCTCATGTCCATAGCACATATTTTTAATAGTGTATTATAGCAATAACCCATGCCTGGGTGTGGGTAATGGTGAATTTACCCACGGTTGGTGTGGTTTGTTCACAAGGATGAAGCCCGAGTGGCCAAACAAAGACGACCATGGTTAAATCCAGCATTACCCACACCCAGGCGTGGGTTGTTGCTATAATATAGTCTCCATATCCTTTGTTCATAACATTCAGTCATGGCAGAACTTGAGATTGCTATGGTCCATGTTGTGCACATATTTGAAGACTTCAACTGCTGTATACGGCATACCCAAGGATTCAGGAATACACACACGTCCAACAACTACATTACCATTCACAGACTCCCAAACCACACAATACCGAACACTCGAACTCACAACAATCCAACTCCCGGAACTAACACAAACACAGAACTCACACACGCACACACAGACACACTGCTACCCATCACATCCAAACAAACCACCCGACACTACATATGGCCAGGTGGCCATACCCCATACAGACCCCATGTGGGTGGCTTTGCCCCCCACACCACACCCAGGAGCGGCCTTAGGTCAACTGGTGCCCTAGGCAAAGGGCACAATGGCACCCCCCACCACACCACCCAGTTCCCCCATCCTGGTCTACCTACACCAAATAAATACTGGTAAAGTGCCCCTACTAAAGCTACGCCCTAGGCAGCTGCTTAGTTGGCCTATGCCTAAGTAGGGTTGCCACCTTTTCAAATGACCAAAGTAGGACATTTTCAGGACACACATCAGATTTTACAGGCCGACACATACCCACGGTCAGTACAAAGGATAGAACTTAACTTTTTTTCCTAAATAAAAGCTTATTCTTGTAGCAGTTTAGTTGCCTATTATGTTTCTTGCAACATTTAGGTATTTTAGATACAGAAATAACTATTTTATGCAACTATTACATAAAATATGGGACATAATTATGTCCTACAATCTCAGGACATTTGCCCTTTTTAATATTTTTTGTCAGGACACAACTGCCCAAAGAGGGACTGTCCCTCTCAAAGTGGGACAGGTGGTAACCCTATGCCTAAGGCCGGCTATGACCACACCTACTGTAATAATCTACCTCCGAGTTAGCACGAACAGACACATGAAGCAAACACACACACACACACACACACACACACACACACACACACACACACACACACACACACACACACACACACACACACACATTACATAGGTTCATAGGTTCATAGGTTTATACTAGGCTATCTGCCCTAAGGCATTTATAAGCCTAGCCCAAATTTTTGTGGCTTACGCCACCCCTTATATGAAAAAATACTGTGCCCATTAGTTTGCTGTGCCTCTGTCCAGCAGTGACACAGAGATGATTCCCGGGGTAAACCTACGATTTCCCATCCACAGGTCTAGATTTCTCTTGAAAAGAGTCAGCGAGGTGCTCTGCCTCACATGGACCGGGATTTTATTCCACAGCATAGGGAGTCTCTGAGTGATAAATCTATCCCTCCAGCACGTCCTATTTATATCCGTGCTAAGGTTTAAGTCGCTTGCTCTAGTGGTTTTGGTGGATTTGGATTTTTTGAGGTGGAGCATGTCCATTAATTCCGGGTTGGACATGGCCTTGTATGTCAGGCACATGTCACCTCTGAGCAGACGGTATGCGACTGAATAGAGCTGGAGTTTTTCAATCTGGCAGCATATGACAGATTTTGGAGTCCCTTTATCCTTTTGGTGAGAAACTTTTGGGGTCTCTCCAATTGCTGCAGATGTCGGGTGAGATACATCCCGAATGGGGCATTGTACTCGATCATTGGTCTGATAAGTGAAGAGTACAGGGAACAATGACCTCACTAGATCTGGATGTGAATCCTTCATGATCAGGTGGGCAATGTAGAAGGTCTTTCTAACCACTTTAGCAACGTGAGTGTCAAAAGAAAGGCCACTGTCAACCTGGGTCCCCAGGTCCCTGATAACCTCTTCTGTGCTTAGTGGATTGCCACCTATATGGTAGCTTGGGGTTACCTTGTTTTTCCCGAAGGGTATGACTATACATTTTTTGGCGTTTAACTTCAGGCCATGGCTCTGGCACCAGCTATCTGTTTCCGTGAGTCCCTTCTGAAGGATATCCGTGTCCGATGCACTTTCCACTATGGCCCAGTTTGCAGTCGTCTGCAAACTTTGTCAGCCAAAGTCCTCCCATGTTGGCCTATACTTCTGAGAAGTAGATGCCAACCAATAGGGGGCCAAGGACCGAGCCCTGTGGGACACCACTTGTGACTGGCTTGGAGTCTGACATAGCGCCAGCAACTCTAACCCTGTGGGTTCTGTCCTTAAGCCAGTTTGCAACCCATCTTGTGACATATGGGTTTACATTTAAGCTGGTAAGTTTTTCTACAATACCCGAGTGGGGTATTGTGTCGAAAGCCTTTGCAAGGTCAAGGTAGGCTGTATGGACTGCCTTTCCCTCATCAATGGCCTTGGTGACTGTTTCGAAGAAGTCGACCAAGTTCAAAAGGCATGATCTTCCCTTGACAAAGCCAAACTGGGTCGGGTCCAATGTCTGCAAGTCCCCTATATCTTTGTTTATGAGCTCCATTATGATCCTCTCCATTGCTTTGCAGACTAGACTTGTTAAGCTTATGGGGCGGTAATTACCAGGGTCCGTAGAGGCGCCGCCTTTGTGGAGTGGGACCACAGTTGCCGTGCGCCACTCCTTGGGCACGTATCCTGTGGTAAGGCTGAAATTAAACAGCTGCCTTATGTGTGGGTTTAATTCCTCATTTAGCTCGTGTAGCACAGCCGGGGACACCATCCAGTCCCATTGATGCTGTGTTTTTAGCTTTAGAGAGAGCAGCTTTCACCTGCGCATTTGAGATGTCCGGGAGGCTACACTCGGCTGGGATAGTTATCTCTCCTTTAGGGGGGGAGAGGGGGGTGAAGTTTGCACTGAACCTGTCTGCCAGTATGTTGGCAATGTCTGTGGGTTCAGTGATTTTTGTATCATTTTGGACTAATTCTGAGCATATCTGGGAGTTTCCACCCAGGTTCCTAACATAGCTGAAAAAGGCCTTATGATTTTCCTTTGAATCCATGGCAATTTTTCTCTCAAAATTGGCCTTTGTTGATTTTATGAGTGCTCGTATTTTTTTACTAATAATGATCAGGGGTGACCTCCCTTTTATGGATTTTGTTCTATCATGTAATAGCTTTCTCCTCTTATTGTAAAGTTTGTTAATGGCTGGGGTCCACCAGACTGGACGTTTGCCCTTTGTGGAAAGAGTCTTGGTTTTATTTGGGATTGCCTGATCCATGCAGTCCTGGAGGTGTTCATAGAAGGCATTTGTAAGGGCTTCCGCAGCTTGGGTTGTGGTTTCCACTGGCTCAGGGGCCTTGAAGGATACCACACCAGTCTTGAGTAGTGTGAAGTTTGCTTTAGAGAAGTTCTTCACTATGGTCTTTTGTTTGGGGTGGGGCGGGATGTGGATTTCCAGTGAGATTAGTTTATGATCAGATCTCACCAATGAGGGATATACTTCGGTGTGGAGCATTTTGTCCCCATGTTTGTGACAATGAGATCTAGTATATTTTCTCCTCTCGTGGGAACAGTGACTAGCTGTTCCATGGCATTTGAATTTATGAACTCCAGGAACCGTTGGGCTAGAAAGTTAGGGCTTGAGTAATGTTCCCAGTCTATATTCGGGTAGTTGAAGTCACCCAATATGATGGTGTTTGGAGATACATTTATACCCTCCAGTGTCTTCAGGAAGGCTGTGTGGGGTTCCTGAGTTTGAGAGGGTGGCCTGTAGCATGCCACAATTTGTAGAGCAGTTTTGCCTATGGTTAGTTGCACCTGGATGGTTTCCGAAGCTTCATGCGTTGCCACCAACCTGGAGGTGTGGGTATCCTTTATGACTATGGATACACCCACTCCTTTTGTGGTGTGGTCCGGGTTTTGGGGCCGGAACGCATGATATGAGGTAAAACCTAATAGTGCCAGGGTGCTCTCAGGAGCCTTGAACCAGGTTTCAGTTACAGCACAGACATCGATGTTCTCCATACTGAGAAGGGCCTCGAGTGCGTGCATTTTGAGATTTAGACTTCTGGCATTGAGCAGCATTACCCTCAGTTTCTTCCCATTTTTGTTTTCTAGGGTGGTAGGTTTAGAATTTGAGCCTTGCCTAAAAAGGCACTATGGGGTGGCAAGAGCCTTAGCCAATATCCGAATCCCAGGGTGACAGGTGCAAGCCGTCCCTCATAGCAGCGTGGCTTGTCAAGCATGTCATCCCAGGCAGACAGACACTGGATCCCCTTTGAATGACACCAGACATTAAGCCAATTGTTAAAGCTGATCATCTTGTCTCTATATTGTGGCATCATTCTTGGTGAAGGAAGGATACTGTTCAGGGTTAGGGTATACCTGCCTGGGCTACATAATCAGAGAGCTCCTCTATGTCTCTTTTCATGTAGTCCAGGGAGGTACGTCTCAGGTCGTTCACACCAGCATGGACAATGACTGTGTCATATTTGTACTTGCCGTGGAGTGACCCGAGTGCTTGTGTTATGTGGCGGATTCTAGCGCCCGATAGGCAGCTTACTGTGACCCTCTCCTTGTTCAGCCTGGTGAGTGGGACGTCAGTGTGTCTGACTATGGAGTCACCTATGACAAGTATGTTTGGTGTTGTATTTGGCCTTAAGGGCTGTGACTGCTTTGCACACTGCTTTTGTGGTTTATGTGTTGCTTGTGGGGTGTCTTGAGGTAGCAGTTGTTTGGGTGTCTGCTTTGGAGGCCTCTGCTGTTTAGGTAAATTTTACTCAGAGCCTCCGAGTATGTCTTTGTGTGTTTATGTGTTTGATTCAGTGGAGTGGTAGCATTATGTGAGGCTGGTTTTGTGGTGTGTGTAGTTGCCTTCTCCTCCTGTCTGGTCTTGCCAGTTCTGAGTTGAGAGAGCTCAGCCTCCAGTTTGGCTAAATAGCTGCATCTCTCGCAAGTATTTGTGTTATGTGGGAGGAGGAGAGGGTTGTCTGTGTACATGAGGCAGTTATAACATTGCCTCAAAATTCCCAGATTCACCAGCTGGACCGGAGAGGAGATTGACAACTGACCTTTGGACATGCTAGAATAATATTGGGAAATCCTTAATTGAAAACAAGGGCCAGTGGGGAGTGAGGGTGTAGTGCTTTTAATTTTTAGTGCTGACTTATATAATTGCTTTAGTGAGCAAGTGCCAGGTAACTTGAGTGCAATGTGTTACAAGTAACTAAATGCAAAAACGACAAACAGTAACTTTCTTTCAAGTGAAACAAGGAAATAAGTACAGTAAACAATGCAGATATCACTAGTGATCCACAGAAGCGCTGAGAAGTTGCGTATTAGGTGGAATTAGCTTCCAGGGAAATAACAAGCAAACAAACAACAAGCATATAAACAAAGCTAGATACAGATTACTGTACCAATTTCAGTAAGATACAGTTCAAATATTCAGGCTCTATAAACCTTTAACCAGAAATTCCCAGCTCAGAAGGGCAGAGTCCAGCCTCTTCTCCCACAAGAGTGCAGACCACAAACCTTCTTAATGTAAAATAACTGGCCTGAAGCCCAAGTGCCTAAACCAGAACTAATACACTTGGACACTGGGCTCTCAATCAGCAGTTCCCAACTTAGAAGGATGAAAGCTACCTGTCCTGCCACCACAGTGCTTGCCACAAACCTTCCTAATGTAAAACAACTGGTCTGAAGCCCAAGTGCTTAATCCAAAAGACTTGAATGATAGCTTCACTTTAATCAAGTTACAACCAAGCAGTAATAAATACCATTGAATACTTTAGAGAATGTCTGGATTAGTGCTCAAGTTACACAAACAGTCCCACGGAAACACACACTGCACTCAGAACACACACTACAGCAATCAGAAACACACTTAAACACAGTACCTAACTGGACCGCAGCACCAGCAGCAATAACTAAATGTCCCTTAACATCGTGATAATATTACTCGTGGTTCTAGTGTTCCGATACTGTGGTCTTTCGGTCTTCAAGCCTTGTGATTATACGTGTCGGTATGTAAAGTATTCGGTAGTTGGTAGTATCCTATTTATTTGTACCTCCATGATTGTGTACATGTTGTTAACCTATCTATATATTTGCAGATATATATATATATATATATATATATATATATATATATATATATATATATATATCTAGAGAGAGAGAGAGAGAGGGAGAGCGAACACACCTTTCATTGGGTACATGGCAGTGTATACTATTTCCTGAACTCTGCCCTTTTGTGTTTTAACCTGTCACAATACACACCTACCATTGGTACATCTCGGGTAGCTTAGTGGTAGGTGATTGTGTACATGGTTGCGTGTTCTACTCCTGGCAGAGGTCATTTTACCTCTCAGAGCAGGCACTATTAGTACAAGGCTGAATAATGCAGATTTCAGCTGTTCTGGCCATCTTTGACCGTGATCTGTGCGATATTCAGCAAAGCTTAGACCTGTTTTGCGCATATCCATGTAGTCATGTTTAAACGATGCTTACCATCACTTGCCGGTGCATAAACCCACTAACATGTGCTTAAATGTGCTCTAATGACCTGCATCCAATATCCATTATTCGTGCCATCGGAATTACGTAACAGTCCTTGCAGGTCGTGGAACCGGGAACATGCACAACACAGTCAGTGGCTTTCCCACTGGGGCATCTGGAATATGTACAAGTGTTATGGTGTTTTGTATGTGGACTGTACTATGGCTGTTCCTCCATACTGCAAACAAATGTGTAACTCAGTAAATTTACATATGGATGATACCTATTAATGGTATGTCCAAGTGATGTTTAATGGATGTGCTCCAGCTATGGGAATCCATGTCACAGTGAGACACACACTGTAATGTGCTAGACCTTGCCACAACCATAACTGGAGAATGCTGGGGTGATGGATACCTGTCATGGGTACTCCCCATGCTTTGGAACTACATCCCTGATTACATTATATGGAGCCCCTCATTAACACACCAGGGAATCCTTGCAGAGTGGGTGAGGGACAGTGGTTATACCCAGGGATCCCGCAATTGGCTCTGCTCCACAGAGGGACAGTTAGTTAATCGATGGGGTGGCGTCAGCAGACACATTTTGCCTAGGCTGATGAATGGCCTCTGACAATCAGGCATGTACCTACCGATGTACCTAGGAACCTATACATACAGTATCAACACATGCTGTTAACTTTGTTTACTGTTCAGGTGTTGACTTACCTTGTTCCAATAGCTGTTGCATGTACAATAGTTGAGGGCTGCCTATGTAGGATTCACACAGTAGACCACCTATACATAACAATTTACAGGTGGTCGTGTGTGTGTGCCATCCATTTTACTGTGTGTGCAGGTGGAGAAGTGTGTCAGTCCGTAGGGGCCTACACTGTCAGTGTATGTGCTATACGTTCCCTCTTTGCCAAGGCATGAACATATTGGGCATGCCTCCATCTGCCTACTGGGGCTGGCACAGGGTTTTCGTGGTTTGAAGCCCTCTGTGCCTGTGATGCCCTTGGCAATTGCAGTGGGCTGTGAGGGCCTTCACCATTATGTCCCTGCTGCAGCTGTTTCCGTAGGATCATATTATGTAGCATAGCACATGCTATGAAAATGTGGGCACATGTGCCTGGAGAGTACTGCAAGGCTCCACCAGATATGTCCAAGCAACGGAACCGTGATTTCAGCATCCCAAACACATGCTCTATGATGATTCTTGTTTGTGCGTGTGCCTCATTATGGCGTTCTTCCATGGGTGTGTGTGCATTTCTGGTGGGAGTCATCATCCACGGCTCCAGTGCATAGCCAGCATTCCCCACAAGGTGGCCATATGGGATGTCCCCCCCTGACAAATACCTGATACAGCTGTGAGGCATGCCAGATGTGGGAGTTATGGTAGCTTCCAGGGCTGCCAGCACACACATCCATGATAATGCCCTGGGCATTGCACACGACCTGGCAGTTGATGGAGTGGTATCCCTTGTGGTTTATGTAGCGCCTACCATGCTCACTGGTTGGTGACTTGATATGTGTAGCACTCTCAAGCTTACACATACCTTCGTGTCCACTGGGATGGGTTCCCCTCTGTTGTTTCTGGAACTGAGGCATGGCCGGCACAGCTCAACAATTTGCTGTATGATGTCCCTGTCCACCCTGTAATGCTCTACTATCTCCAGATCATGTAGCCCCTGGTAGGTTACCCTTGGTCTGAACACTCTTCTCCTCCTCCGGGGCCTGAGGTGGTTGTCAGCGTCATCCTCCATACCACCTTCAGTCTCCAACACATGGTGATGAATCACAGCTATAGCAGCTCCCAACAAATACATTGTAAAAGTTCCCTGTCTGTTTACACCGATGGTGCGGTGTTTGGGAATACACGAGTGTGTGTGAGGTGCCTTCACACTTTATACTATTGTGCTTTGAACACTGATGATGTCAGAGGGTGTGTATGTACAATCAGAGCTGCAGGGTATCTTACTTATGCGTTTTACCGCAGGTACTGCTATTGTGGTTCCTTTGGTGTTGAATTACATTTAGCTGCCATGGATCACCTCTTGCCCTTGCCTTCACTTTTCTTAACGATTCTCCTCCCATTGTCAGGCATGCATCCAGCAGCCTGCTTTCTTGTTTTGTACTTTCCCAAACCAGGATTGTGTTGCAAAATGTATTCTATAGTTGATCTACTGCAGGTTTGCTTTGCTCTGCGGTGACAGTTCTCTTTTTTTTGCAATCTGACACCTCCCCTATCCTGTTCTGCAGGTTGCTACTAGCAGCCTTGTTAGCTGCCGTCAATGGCCCACTGTGAGTTAATAGGTGTTAATTACTCAGTTGTACTCCAATTACCCTACTGCGGCATTTCCTTATTGTTTTCCTGTAACCTTCCTGTTTGAGCTGTGGTATGCACCGCGTGCGGCTGCTTACCAGGTTTTGAGCATGTTGTCATCCACGTACACATGCGCTTTCGGGCAACATGTGTGCTCTCAGCTAAGCAAAGCAATGCCTACATCCACACCCCTATCTTGCGGCTTTGCTTAGCAATGGGCAAATTGGATTTGCAATGCTCCAATGTGCTTGCAGCTACGGTGGCACACCCCACTGCTGATGTCATGTATTCCTCCAGACCACTCCTCTGTGTTGTAGCGCTGCACCGTATGGTACATCCTTAGGCCGGCGGGACGTTTGTGATTCAGTATTACTTGCCTCATTTGCATGGCATTGACTACTAATTCATAGTTACTGCGCTGAACACTGTCACAGACCCTTAGCGACCCTTGCAGCTTGGTTGTGGTGTAGCATGCATACCATTGACTATTATGGTGAAATCATGATTTGTGTTACATTGCAATTTTATGACATCTGTATATATTTTTCTTGTGTTCCCATTTGTGCACACATGCCCTGCAGTTGTACTTTGCGTTAGTGTGGCCATGACATTAAATGTTATTTTTTATGTGTTGTGCATGTTTTTTCATGCCATTGGCTGTATATTTAGCCATTGGCATATGTTAACTTTGTAATATGTAAGTTTGGTCCGCTTTCATGGCTCCGATGTTCTGTTTGGAAAAATGTAAACCGTTTTTTTTGGTTTACATTTCTGTATGCTTACGCTTTAACTGTGCCACTTCATGAATCGCTATGTACCTTCATTTGCATGCTGCACTACTGCGCATGGGGTGATTAGCATACATGAGCCGAGCGCTGCGCAGATCTGGCTTACGCTGGTAGTGCACGTGGAATTGGATCCTACCTGAATCGCTCAGCGGCCATATTTGGTGTTATACCACCTACACTACGCCTGCACCTGGCGCAAGCTTCATGAATCCCTGGGGGTACCTTTATTTATTTGACCAGTGCCTCAAAAATATTATTGACAATGTTAGGTTCTTAAATTAGAAAGACCACTCAAGCTGTGGGCACCATTAAAGAGACAATGAACATAGGTGCTGGAAGCTGTTGAAGACTGGGGGGGTGGCAGAGGGTGTGAGCGGCACTTAGTCATCTAAAAAGGGCAATTTTTTATAACTATTTACCACCACAACATAGGTTCACTTGGAGGACTTTTTAAGCTTAGCCAATTGCCTTTTGGTGCTTGATTCTTGAATTAACATTTTCTGATTGGTCTTACCTATCCCATGGCTGATAATTGTATATTATCCCTAGTGAGAATGATCATTCCATAGATAATTTGAGGGGACCCATATAAGGGTTGCAGCATTTAGGAACTGCCTTTATCCATTAGTGGCATGAGAGGCAATCCTGGAGTACATTTTCTATTATCCATCCTTAGATCCAAGTTGCATTTGAATATGGATGGATGAGCTTTGTTTTATTTTTATCGATAGTCTGTTCTGGAAAAGTGGTAGCCTCTGTGGTATATATCCATCTCTCCACAACATTCAGTTTAGATTCCTGGACTGAGTATTTCTGATGCCATTTGACTTGTTGATGTTCAGTATGTCCATCTGTATTGGGTCGAAGGATGCCTTGTATGCTAGACATGTCGCCTCTAAGCACTCTGTAGGATACTGAGTATAGTAATAAATCTTTGAGGTGGATCATGCAATTCCTATTGTTTAGGACTTGTATCCTTTTAAGTAAGGTATCTCTGAAGGTATTCCAATTGTTGCATGGGGCTGGACAGATACATGCCAAAGTGGGGATTATACATAATGATTGACCTAATGAGAGCTTTGTAAAGGGGGACAACAACATCTCTAGATCTAGTCACAATCAATTTGTTTATAAGCTGTGCAATATAGAAAGGCTTTCTTATGACTCTGTGCACATGTTGGTCAAAAGTTAGGTCACACAATTTCCCAAATGCCAAACAATTGTGTCAGTTCTCAAAGGGCATTGTCATGATTTTGACACCAGTTATTGTTTGGGACAAACCTTCCTGCATGATGGTTAAGTCACTTGGGGATTCAATAACTGCTCCTGGCTTGCAGTCATCTCAAACTTAGCTGGCCAAAGCCCTTTGGTATTTCCTTTTACTTTTCAGATGTATATGCCAAACAGAAAAAGCCTCAGCACCGAACCCAGGGGGACTCCATTGGTGACTGGTTTCTTCCCCTATTGTGATCTCCTGCATCCTGTGAGCAAGTTGGCAATCCAGCTAGTGAAGCAAGTGTTTGCTCCTACATTATTCATCTTTTGTACTACACCCGAGTAGGGGATTATGTCAAAAGGCTTGGCCAGGTTAAGGTAATGTGGTGTGAACTGTTTTACCTTCATCCATTGGTTTGGTAACAAGACTAAAGCTTAACATTTTCCCATGATTTTGAGCCTTTCACATTTTCCTTTAGGTGGTTTTCAAACACATTTTAAGGCCGTGCATACATGTATGCATTTTTTGATTCACCTTCCTGATTATATTAAATTATATTCCTTGTATAATGCAGCACCAGTTGTTAGAATGTGTTTTAAATTTGTAGTTTTGAACAGTCTTCTAGTAAGCAATGAAACAAAGTGCATGAACTAATAATGACAAAACCCATTTCAGAAAATTTCAACCATAAAAAGGCCACTCAAAGTTCTGTCATTACAATCCACCAATATCAGTAAATATGCAAATTCTCTGCAGAAGTAAGTCATCTAAATAATTCCATATTAAAGGGATCTCCAACTAATGAAGAGGTTGCTGCCAGGAAACAACTTTATATTTCATTGTTTCATCTACAAATAAAGTGACTGTTGCCCTTGCAGCATAAATTACCTATGTTACATAAAAAAAAAATGATAAGCTAGTAATATTGCAATAGGGAATGGATGGCAAACTGATAACAGGTTCATAGTTACTAGGTAATTCCTCCAAAGGAGGACATTCACAAGTCTGCAGCATCCACTCCCTTTAAAGTACAACACAGTATAGTATCAGCGACCCATCTGCATACTCTGGGAGTAGAACCCACAGCCTTCTGCATCAAAAGTAAGGCTACTACCTGTTGTGTTACTAACAATACAAAGAAACTCTGAATAAGCAGCACTAAACTTCTCTTCCCCTGAAGTTCTCAGCAAAATGTTTTATTTATTTGACATTTGTTTACCAGGAAAGTCCAACTTGGAACAAAGCCAATTTTCAGCAGAGGCCCAGGGAAAAATGCTCCAGACGCCTGTCTTTGTAACATGGGAGGAAACCAGAGCACCCAGAGGAAACCCACACAAACACAAAGAGGCCATACAGACTCTACACTGAAGGCACCCCAGCCAAGAATCAAACCAAAAACCTCTTGCTGTGAGGTGACAACACTACCACTGCACCATCCACTTGACACACTAAATCTCTCAATTTCACAGCAGACGAAATCTGGAAAAAGTCAAATTTATTTGGGGGGGTGGCAAAGGCAAACCAAAAGTCAGCTCAACCCACACATACGGCAAGTGCAAAGGTTCTATAATCAAAAGTGAATTCCAAAACAGTCAGAGCCAGCACAAAATGTGGCATAGAAGTTTAATATGCAAAAACATATAATAACATGGGTGAGGGAAAAAAACTATATCCCAACACCCAAATGAAACTGGTTTCAGCTTAATAGCCTTCTTCAGTGAAAGACAGACAAAATATAAATGTTAGGGCAAAAAGCCCTTCTTATATACATACAGACAGATGCCAAAAGATCTCCTATTGGTTAGTTTAAAGATACTCATTTAGACCAGGAGGGAAAAGCCCCCCAGTTTAATTATCCATTTTTTTCTTTAATGTTTAAAATTTTATGCCAGCCAGATTTGTCCCTGCAATTCCCTAATATACAATCAATAATGGTAAATCCAAATAAGGCAGTATTATGTTTGCAAGAATGTTTGAAAAGGGCATTGGACTGCCTTATATTCCTTGTATGACTCATATGCGCTCCAATTCTAAATTTGAGAGGTCTTGAAGTTTGGCACACATAGAACACAGAGCATCTACAAGTGGCCAAATAAATTACCCAACTTGAACTGCAATTAGCCAAAAACATGATATTAAAGACTGTGGATATATTTTGGCTGGTAAATTCTTTAGTTTTGTTCACCCTATGGCAGTGAGAACAATGTCCACAAGGGAAAAATCCCACCAATATATCTCCCATGAGTGTTCTTTGAGTCGAGGAAGTCCCCCTATGATCAAACCTTTTATAATGGCTAAATAAGGAGCCCAAAGTATGGCCCCTTTGGAAAGAAAAAGAGCATTTATCCCCCAAAAAATCAGACAATCTATTTTCTGCCAACAGGATGTTCCAATGTCTGTTGATGGTATGCATGAAGAATTTAGTATTCCTGCCAAAAGTAGTAAAAAATCTTATCTTGGACTGGGTATCTGATGGTTGTACCTGATATTTCAATAGTTTAACCCTATCTTATATCAGGGTGGCAAAGTACCAAAACCAGGGACACATTTTAATTATTGCTTGTATAATCTTAGAACATTGCCAAAATAGTGTTTTGTGTTTCAATGTGTTTCCAAAAAAATGAGAAGACTGAAACTTAAAGGGCTATCATTATTTAGTGAATTCAATTCTCACTGATTTGCCAGAAAACCACAAAGTTAAAGAGGAACAGACCAAGCTCCCTGGATCACAAGTGGTGGTGTGAGTAGAGAATCCAGGCTCCTGTACCTAAGGTACAGGGTTTGAGCCCAAGTAAGTCTAACCACCAGTCATATGTAACTGGGGCATTTCACACACACACACACACACACACACACACACACACACACACACACACACACACACACCCTGCATTGGGATTAAACACACACCCTGCATCGAGATTACACACACACCCTGCATTGGGATTAAACACAGCCTGCATCGAGATTACACACGCACACACACACCCTGCATCAAGATTACACACACAGCCTGCATCAAGATTACACACACAGCCTGCATTGAGATTACACACACAGCCTACATTGAGATTAATCCACAGAGCTTTATAGAAATGGACCACAGCCTGCATAGAGATTAATCCTGCCTGTATATAAAGAAAACAAAGCACTTTTACTGTGACTCTGGCAGAAAAATCCTTACTTCAGCCTGCATATAAACAAAAACGGCAGTGCATAAATGGAGCACTATGACTCTGGCAACTTCTGCGCACTTTTGTGTTTGAATTTACATTAGTGTGCAATGCATGCATGGGTCCCATAGGTCTTACAGCTGTAAAAGTGTGTGTGGGGGGGGTGCTCCCTCGGTCTATGATTCTGGTGCCTGTGACAATGAATTGACAAAGTAATATTAAATACATTAGAAGCTCAGATTCATTCTCTTAAACAGCTGATTGGTTTGGAAATTTGTCTGTTGCACTATTTAGCTATCAGGCTAAAAGAGTACTGTGATAGCTTTAGCTTGCTTATTCATGATCATGCTTAGAAAAAAAAACATACAATTGGAGTTTTGATATATATATATATATATATATATATATATATATATATATATATATATATATATATATATATATATATATATATATATATATATATATATATATATATATATATATATATATATATATGTTATAAATACATCAGGTAGGTAACTTTATGCATACAGGAAGCTTAATTCTATGAAGGGAAAAATCCATTTGCTGAATAATACTTGCTGTTTAAAGTTTTAGTAATAAACAAAATGTTGTATTTAGCTTTAAGCGGACTTAGAAAAAATTAATTTTGAACTTATAAAGTACCACTCCAACATTTTAGTAAATCACTAGAAATTGCATTGCATCAGGATTAACAGCATATTTTTTTACAATTCACCATTGTTGTACTTGTAACCGAGCAGTTATCTGGTAAATAAAGCTATAAAAATTATTTATGTATGCAGATAAGGGAAGCAAAGCTCTTTTATTATTCTATTTGCAAGCATATTTTACTGTCACATTTTATAACTGGAAAACTGCAGATGTAATCATTTTGTCAGAAAGTAACAAAAAGATTGGTATCAAATGCCATATTTTCAGGTTGGTACAGAACAAAGGAAATATTTATTATAAGTATGTATTTATTAAATGAGACAATACACTTAAACTGAACTATGCTAATAGTAAAGAACTGCATTTTTGCTGGTTGCTATTTTGCCTGACGTATACTTCTGTTGCAGTTTAGCTTTAGAAAGCATGAAATGTGTTACCATAATACATATAAACCTAGCAATGCAGTAAAAATTAAGATTTTTTCATCCCAGACATTGAGTATTTTAAATTGAGTCAGAAAGTACTCCTATATAAAAAAGCATTCAACAGTATTTGGAAATGGCCTCTCTTATACTGCATACCAGAATCTGCAAAAGGTGCACTGTATCCAATGTATTGGCAAGCATGTGATTCACATACAGAACTGTATGCTGTCAGTACATGCTCATTGCACTGCCAAGGGACATGTACAATGCATTGAGTAACTGCTTAGAATGTCGGCCATGTCTGAGGGGCACTGTAACAGGGAAGTGAGCATGCAGGCCAAACAGGTGGACAGTAAGGCAGTTTTTGTATGTTTAGGAGAATGGTTTTCAGGGCAAAAACAGCAATGAGGCAGGGCTGCAGAGCAAGCCATACAAACATTAAATGCCTCCAAACATTAGCATGGGGGTAACATAAAAAGTGGAGCATGAATACGTAGCAGGGAACCTCTGTGACTGTAACATGCATGTCATGAGCACCATAGCTACAACAAGAACAACAACAGTGATGTAGGAGTATGATGCAAGACAGCCTATGGTGCCATTAGCTATACAATATCATGCCCTCCAGGAGAGACACACAGCATGTTAAGGGCATACAGTAGAGACAACTTGTGCATTTTTGCAATCATAGGTTCATAGGTTGGTACTAGGCTATCAGCCCTAGGGCCTATACAAGCCTAGCCATAACAATTCCCTGGCTATTTCTTCCCACACTATTTACTTCCCTGGACCCCTGTCTAGCAGGGTGACTGACGTGATCCCCATCCAATCGTCAAGGTTCCTTTTGAAGAGGGCCAAAGAGGCACTCTGCTTGACATGTATGTGCAATCTATTCCAGAGTCTGAGGAGTCTCTGTGTCAGGAACCTATCCCTCCAGCATGTTTTGTTTATTGTGATGACAAGGTTTAGATCCTTGGAGCGTGTGGCTCTGAGGGATTGGGATTTCTTTAAGTGTAGCATGTCCAACAGCTCTGGGTTTGACATGGCCTTGTATGCTAAGCAGAGATCACCTCTGAGTAGACGATATGCAACAGAGTATAGCTGGAGTTTTTTAAGGTGGTCAGTGTAGGGCATCCGCTTTAGGCCTGTGATTCTTTTAGTGAGGTATTTCTGCGGCTTTTCCAGTTATTGCAGATGTCTTGATAGGTACATTCCAAATGGGGCGTTGTATTCTATAATGGGTCTAATGAGGGATGAGTACAGTGGAACAATGACCTCCTTTTTTCTGGAAGAAAAGCCCTTAGTGATGAGGTGTGCCACATAGAAGGATTTCCTGACTGTTGTGGCAATCTGGTTATCGAAATTGAGACCACTCTCCACCTGTGTCCCTAAGTCTCTTATCACACTTTCGGTGTTTAGTGTACTGCCACTTATATGGTAATTCACGGGTACTTGTTTTTTCCCAAAGGGGATAGCTATACATTTCTTGGCATTGAGCTTGAGCCCATGACTCTGGCACCAAGCATCTGTTTCTGTAAGGCCCTTTTGTAGAGTATCCACATCATTTGCGGATTCAATAATGGCTCCCAGTTTGCAGTCATCTGCGAACTTTGTTAGCCAGAGTCCCTTAGTTTTGGCCTGTACTTCAGAGAAGTAGATGCCAAACAAGAGCGGTCCCAGGACTGAACCCTGAGGTACTCCACTTGTCACTTGTCTGGAGCTGGATTTGTAGTTGGCTACTTTTACAGTGTGGTTTCTATCAGTAAGCCAGTTAGCAACTCATTGGGTGATGTAGGGATTAATGCCTGGCTTAGTAAGTTTATCTATGATTCCAGAGTGGGGGATGGTGTCAAAGGCCTTGGCAAGGTCTAGATAGGCTGTGTGAACCACCTTACCCTTGTCCATGAATCTGGAGACTGATTCGAAGAAGTCAATCAGGTTCAGGAGACAAGATAGGCTCTTCACGAACCCAAACTGGGTGGGGTCCAGTGTTTGAAGGTTGCCAATGTCTTTGTTTATAAGTTTCATGATAATACGTTCCATGGCCATGCAGATAAGGCTCGTCAGACTGATGGGACAGTAGTTTATGGGATCCAAGGTGGATCCCCCCATGTGGAGTGGGATAACTGTAGCTCTGCGCCACTCAGTGGGCATGAAACCTTAGGTGAGGCTATGATTAAACATGACACTTAGGTGAGTTGCCAGTTCATATTGTAGTTCATGTAGTACACAGCCCGGGTGTCATCTGGTCTCATGGATGCTGTATTCTTAGCTTTGGAGAGTGCGTTTTTTACCTGTGTGGCCATTATTACCAGAATTTGGCAATCGTCCAGTATTGAGATGGGCCATTTAGGGGACGAGAGGGGGGTGAAGTTGGCACTGAATCGATCTGCCAGGATATTGGCAATATCCTTGGGATCAGTATATTTAATGCCATTCTGTTTTAGCTCAGAGTAGATCTGAGCATTGCCATTTAGATTCTTGACATAGTTATATAATGCCTTGTGGTTGTCTTTGGAATCTTTGGCAATTTTATTTTCGTAACTAGCTTTGGAGGATTTTATGAGGGATCTCAGTTTCTTACTGAGGCTGGTAAGGGAGTTTTTTGCATCCTGGGATTTTCCTCTTTTCTGCAACAGTTTCTTCCTTTTGTTGTAAAGTTTGTTTATGGCAGGGGACCACCGGATTGGCATCCTTTTTTTGGATGAGAGCATCCTGGTTCTATTTGGGACGGCACGATTCATGCATGAGTGGATGTGCTCGTACAGTGCCTTAGTGTAGGATTCAGCAGTTGAACTTTCAGTTCCTGTCTGCATGGGTGTCATGAAGTTTGTCACTTCTGACTTGAGTAGCATGAAGTTGGCTTTGGAGAAGTTTTTTATGGAGGTTTCTTTACTGGGGGGTGGGGGTGGGATGTGGATGTTAAGGGTGATTAGCTATTGACCAATGAGGGGGTGACCATAGGTGTGGAGCATCGATTTCCCATGTTGGTAATGACCAGGTCTAGGATATTGGAGTCCCTGAGAGTTGTAGCCTGGTATTGCAGGGGTGCGCTCTGGAGCCTTGAACCAGGTTTCAGTTACTGCACAGATATCGATGTTCTCCATTTTTAGGAGTGCCTCAAGAAAGTGCATTTTGAGGTTTAGACTTCTAGCATTGAGTAGCATTACCTTCAGATTTTGCATGCTTGCACCTGTTACGGTGGTGGTTTTGTCCTTTGAACTTTGCCTAAAAAGGCACTATAGGGGTGGCAAGAGCCTTAGCCATTAACCTGAATCCCAGGGGTGACAGGTGCAGACCATCTCTGGCAAAGCATCGTGGTCTGTCGATCATGTCGTCCCAGGCAGACAGATACTGGATCCCCTTTGAATGACATCAGAAGCTTAGCCAATCATTTTGTCCTTATATTGTGGTATCATTCTGGGCAAAGGCAGGATGCTACTCAGGGCTAGGGTCATACCTGCCTGGGCCACATGATCCAAGAGCTCTTCCATGTCTCTTTTCATGTAGTCCAGGGA
Organism: Protopterus annectens; assembly: GCF_019279795.1. NCBI lineage: Eukaryota > Metazoa > Chordata > Ceratodontiformes > Protopteridae > Protopterus > Protopterus annectens. Next base: position 1,630,626,840 of record NC_056737.1, read on the forward strand.
GGTACATCTCAAGTCATTCACTCCAACATGGACAATGACAGAGTCATATTTGTACTTGTTGTGGAGTGACTTGAGTGCATGCATTATGTGGCGGATCCTGGCACCCGACATGCAGCTGACTGTAATTTTCTCCTTGTTCAACCTGGTGAGTTGGACATCAGTGTGCCGGACTATAGAGTCACCTATGACTAAAGTGTTAGGTACGTTGTCTTGCCTTAAGGGCTGTTGCTGGGTAGCATACTGGTGTTGTGAGCTATGTGACACGTTGGTTGTGATTGGTGTTTGTTTGCATTTCAGCTTCAGAGGTCCTTGTTGCTTGGGCAGGTTAGAGTTAAGGGCCTCTGCATATGTGGATTTAGTGTTGCTATATGTGAGTGTTGGTGGTGTGGGTTTAGAAGGGCTATGTGTTGCTTGAGGTGTAGTGTGGGTGTTAACCTTCTCCTCTTGACTGTCTAGCACAATCTTGGGTGGAAAAAGCTTTGCTTCCATTTTGGCTATGTAAGTGCATCTCTCACAGGTTGTAGTGTTGGGTGGTAGGAGGAGAGGGTTGTCTGTGTACAAGAGGCAATTGCTGCATTGCCCCAGTATGCCCGGATTCACCAGGTGGACAGGAGAAATCACCAGAAGCTGACCTTTGGACATGCCTGGTTTGGTGTTTTTTTTTTTTTTTTGTAAAGTACAGGAACTGTTTTCCCTTACCTTAGCAAGGTACTTTGCAGTTAAAGACTGTTTAGTGCCTACGATTAATTTCTCCTTATTAACCAGGAGAGTTGAGTGCTTGTATCAGTTTAATGCTTCCTAGTGCTTTCCAGCAGGTATTAGAACAACTGCTAGTCACAGGGATGCTTAAAGGTAAGATGAAAAAAAAATGCACACTGCAGTGTGCACTAGAGAAGTTAGATATGAAAGTAGGTAACTTAAGCTTTACCTGTTTAAAAAATTAAGGTTTAGTGGAGAGTTACTATTTTTAAAACAGCAAGATGGATTGAAAAGGGTGGTCACTTTTGTATTCTAGTACTATGGAATACAGTAGGATGGCCAATAAATTTAAATAGTTGAAGGGGAGGGATTTCAAAAATGATGATTTTGTGATTACTCACACAAGCCAGTGAAAGCAGAGAGGAAATGAGATATGTGCTCAGATTAACATAAGAGGCAGGCAACTAGAAAGATGGTGATATTCTGCCTGACTCAGTAGAGACAGAGCTGTGGTGTCTTTTGAAGTTTTAATATGCAGTTAAAGCAGAATGCAAGTAAAACACAAGGTAAAGAAAACAAACACAGTATTCAAAATATAAAAAGGCAATAAAGTAATACAAAATACAAATAAAAGCAATCCACTTTGCCTTGGGTGCTTGGCTACCATCCTGCGGACATGGAGAATGCTCAGTCAGCCAGCCTGTGTACCTTTCACAAGTGTAGCAGAAGGAGTGATTGTGGCTTAGAAGTGTCATTCAGACACAAGGTAAGTAGGCATCCGACCAGAATAACCACCCTGTAATACACACTGCAAAGTCAGGCTATGCACCCAGTGTTATACAAGGGAGCTAGATACTTAAGGAATGTATATATGCACGCTAGAGTGCACAGCATGTGCAAGCTGTGTGTCAATATATGCACCAGTACACTGGGTATGGAGGCAGGGAATAGTAGCGATGTAGTGCACACACCATAGTACTTGTATGTGTTCAAAACAGAGATCGGTGTACTACATGCTAGGGTACAACCTAGCAGTGATGTTGAGGGCACAGTATAGGTACACTGTTCCCATGCTTACCTGGAACTGCCTGCCAGTAAGAGCTGCAACCACAGCAGTCAGCTAAGAGGTATCTGCAGCTAAGGGTGCATGCAAAGGCTCATATTCACATAGTATAGTGCTGAGTGCATGAGCAGTGTGCAAGATGTGTTACTGTTCGCAATGCACACCACTGAGTAATAGTACATGCAGTGTCACTGCAGACATCAGACATACAAACACACACATTCACACACTCACAAGCTGTGCAACTTTGCTTGTGTGTATGTTTGTGTGTGTGTGTGTGTGTGTGTGTGTGTGTGTGTGTGTGTGTGTCTGATGTCCACAGTGACATTGCATGTATGTCTCTCTCTGTCCTTGTCCTTTCAGCTCCAGCAATCCAGGATGGTCAGGATGATCAGTACAGACTGAGGATGATGATATGATATGCAGTGCACCTGGTGGGGTGCAGTTGAAAATATTTGTACTGTATTTTGCCTCATTGGTAATTTCGGAGTATGACCAGCATTTGTATCTTATCAGTATTTCTAACTGACTAGATGATGTTACTGCCCTGTGATGTATAAGGTTCTGTTGGACTGGTCTACAAGGTATACGGCAGAGCAGGCCTCATTTCAACTGCAGCTGTGTAGCTGTGGTGGACCATGGCAGTAGTAGCAGCTACAGGAGTAATGGAATTAACCATTGTGTATATTATATATCTGCATGCACAAGTATGTGCTGCTTGTTGCTAATCATATGAATCAGATATTTTATCAATCACTTATATGTCTGTGGGGGCAACATGTGAATTTTCATGTGTCTAGAGTGTCTTGGAGGGTTGTACATGCTGGTGTTGTAACTACACATATTACCATCATTGATGCCTGCACTATTGATGGCTGGGATGTGACTTCTATACTATCCCATGTACTCTCCACTAAAGTTCCTGGTATCCATTATGGCTGTTCATGAACTGTGAAGGCACTACTTTATTGTCTGTGTGCACATGGATAATGTAACACTGGCCTCTTTGGTGTGCAGTAACAGCATAACTGTTCTGCAGCCCTGTTATATTTGTGTTCTGGGTCTCCTGATGGTCATTTGTCTTCTTTTACTGCTTTAGCCCTTTGCACTGACCATGTGCCAAGTCCATGAATCCTGCTTAGTGCTTATTTTCATCAAAGCAATTACAATTACAAGGGTCTGTTTTCAGGGAAAATATTTTGACTTTTTAATAGTTTAAAGATGTCTGATGTTTGAAATACTTTACTTAATACTGAGAATATACAGAGTGTGTTTTTGATGCTATTACTGTTGAGAAAAAAGAAATTGCAGTCATTTTCTTTTTCTGAGAGGAGTTAGGAATGACGCTTTTTTTCAGTTTTTCTCACTGAAGAGGCAGGTCTACTTGGTTTCATTGAATCTCATTTTATTGAATTTCATTTTACACTGATCACTTCGCTGAAAAACACAAATTACTGAAAACTCATTTCACTGAACTGAACGTAGTGTATATGGCACTGTGTAAAGTACTGCAAGGCAAGTAAAAGGTATATGCCCTTTTCCCACTTGTAGTGTGATTCTGGAGTTACTATATATAGTTAGGGGTGTGTAGGGGACACAGCCGTCCACATTGGAGGGTGTGAGGGGCATGGCCCCCCACCTTGTTTGTTTTATATTGTATTTTACCAAAAATGTCAAAACAATACATTTTAAGGAATAGACATGCATAGCTGCAACACCAATGACTCTCTCCAGAACAATAAAAACAGCAAAACCAACTTCAGAACTTCTTCAACCAACACACAGACACCAGCTCCACAACAGATGAACACTTTATTGAAAGGTTTCAATAAAGTGTTCATCTGTTGTGGAGTTGGTGTCCGTGACTCTCTCCAGAAGACAATATGTATTCAAACTAAGTGGGGGGCTACATCCCCCCACCCCACAATGAGGGGTGTGTGCCCCCCACACCCCCTAACTATATATACTAATTCCGGGATCGCACTACAGTGAGGAAAAGGGCATATACCTTACAGTGCTCTACACAGTGCCCTGTATACTAACTCCAGTTCAGTGAAATGAATTTTCCGTAATTTGCATTTTCAGCAAAGTGGTCGGGTGAAATGAAATTCAGTGAAGTGAGATTCAACTAAACAAAATAGACTTGAAGAGGCAACCATGAATCATCATTTTTGTTATCTGAACAATTATCTGAGTTCTAGTTTAAAAGACCCCAAATTAATAATCAACTGCACTATACTCTTCAGAAAGTTTTAATAATTACTCTAAAATTTCTGCTAGTGTTTGCAAAGTAATAATATACCCTAATACTGGGTGATTTCAACTACCCTGCCATTAACTGGGAAAACTACTCAGGTACCAACTCATTTTCCCAACGGTTCTTGGAATTCATAAATTCCAATGCCCTGGATCAACTAATCCATTGTCCCATCAGGGGCTCCAATATCCTAGACCTGGTCATTACCAACATGGGAGATAGATGCTCCACACCAGTGGTCACCCCCTCATTGGTCAGGTCTGACCATAAGCAAATCACCCTTGACATCCACATCCCACCCCCACCCCCCAGTAAGGAAACCTCCTTAAAAACTTCTCCAAAGCCAACTTCATGCTACTGAAGTCAGACGTGACAAACTTCATGACACCCATGCAGACAGGATCTGAAAGTCTGACTGCAGAATCCTTCACTAAGGCACTGTACGAGAACATCCACTCATGCATGAATTGTGCCATCCCAAATAGAACCAAGATGCTCTTCTCCAAAAAAGGAAGCCAATCTGGTGGTCCCCTGATATAAACAAACTATACAACAGAAGGAAGAAACTGTTGCAGAAAAGAGGAAAATCTCAGGATGCAAAAAACACCCTCACCAGCCTCAGTAAGAAGCTGAGATCCCTCATAAAATCCTCAAAATCTAATTACAAAAATAAAATTGCCAAAGATTCCAAAGACAACCACAAGGCATGTATAGTTATGTCAAGAATCTAAATGGCAATGCTCAGATCTGCTCTGAGCTACAACAGAATGGCATTAAATATACTGATCCCAAGGATATTGCCAATATCCTGGCAGATCGATTTAGTGACAACTTCACCCCCCCTCTATCCCCCTAAAGGGCCCATCTCAATACCAAAAGATTGCCAAATTCCGGTAATCACAGCCACACAGGTTGAAACCGCACTCTCCAAAGCTAAGAATACAGCATCCATGGGACCAGATGACATCCCAGGCTGTGTAGTACATGAACTATAAAATGAACTGGCACCTCACCTAAGTGTCATGTTTAATCATATCCTCACCTCAGGCTTCGTGCCCACTGAGTCACACAGCTACAGTTATCCCACTCCACAAGGAGGGATCCACCTTGGATCCTGGGAACTACCGTCCCATCAGTCTGACAAGCCTGATCTGCAAGGGCATGGAACGCATTATCATGGAACTTAAACAAATACATTGGCAACCTTCAAACACTGGACCCCACCCAGTTTGGGTTTGTGAAGGGCCGATCTTGTTTCCTGAATCTGACTGACTTCTTTGAATCAGTCTCCAGAGCTGTGGACAAGGGTAAGGTGGTTCACATAGCCTATCTGGACCTCGCCAAGGCCTTCAACACCATCCCCCACTCTGGAATCATAGATAAACTTACTAAGCTGGGCATAAATCCCTTTGTCACTTGATGGGTTGCCAACTGGCTTACTGATAGAACCCAGACTGTAAAAGTAGCCGACTCCAAATCCAGCTCCAGACAAGTGACAAGTGGAGTACCTCAGGGTTCAGTCCTGGGACCACTCTTGTTTGGCATCTACTTCTCTGAAGTACAGGCCAACACTAAGGGACTCTGGCTAACAAAGTTCGCAGATGACTGCAAACTGGGAGCCATTATTGAATCCCCAAATGATGTGGATATTCCTACAAAAGGGCCTTACAGAAACAGATGCCTGGTGCCAGAGCCATGGACTCAAGCTTAATGCCAAGAAATGTATAGTTATCCACTTTGGAAGAAAACATGTACCCATGAATTATCACATAGTGGCAGTACACTAAACATTGAAAGTGTGATGAGAGTAGGGACACAGATGGACAGTGGTTTCACTTTCGATAACCACATCGCCACAACAGTCAGGAAATCCTTCTATGTTGCACACCTCATCACTAAGGGCTTTTCATCCAGAAAAAAGGAGGTCATTGTCCCACTGTACTCATCCCTCATTGGACCCATTATAGAGTATAATGCCCTGTTTAGTATGTACCTCACAAGACATCTGCAACAGCTAGAAAGGCCACAGAAATACCTCAGTAAAAGAATCACAGGCCTAAAGCAGATGCCATATGCTGACTGTGTAAAAAACTCCAGCTATACCCTGTGGCATATAATCTACTCAGAGGTGATCTCTGCTTAACATACAAGGCCATGTCAAACCCTGAGCTGTTGGACATGCTCTACTTAAAGAAATCCCAATCCCTCAGAGTCACATGCTCTAGGGATCTAATCCTTGTCATCACAATGATCAAAACATGCTGGAGGGAATAGGTTCCTGACCCAGAGACTCCCCATACTCTGGAATAGACTGCCCATACATGTCAAGCAGAGCGCCTCCTTGGCCCTCTTCAAAAGGAACCTTGATGATTGGATGGGAGATAGGAAATTCACCCAGGGGATCATGTCAGTCGCCCTGCTAGACAGGGGTCCAGAGAAGTAAATATTGTGGGAAGAAATATCCAGGGAATTGTTATGGCTAGGCTTGTATAGGCTCTAGGGCCGATAGCTTAGTACCAACCTATGAACCTATGAACCTATACGTGATTATTGAGACTTTAATTTAACGTTTGTGATCTTAGTAAACAGTGTTAGATTTTGGCTACCTTTTAATTCCAGGTTAATAGGTTCACAGGCAGTGGTATCAGATTTGTAAACTTTAAGAAGCTTGAATAAAAAAAAAGAACATGTATTTTTACATTCCATTTATGTCTTAAGGCTATTTTTGAACATGGCTGCTAATGTTCTTACATTTACTGCCATGGGACATTTACTCCAAAAATGGGGTAGACATTGCTTAATATGCCTGTTTGCTTCCCATTACTAATATTTATATTTAGTGATAGGTTACCTATCTCCATATTAGCTCCTTCAGCAGTGTAGTTTAGACATACAGTTTTTAAAGAAAATTGGGTCTGTTATTCCATTAAAGACAAGCCAGAGGTTACCTCTGAAAACGGACTTTGTGATTAAGTTTTGGATTTCACTTGTTTCCTGAATAAAGTGCGGTTTGTGTGCGCTGTTTCCAGCTTCTTTTGTTTACCTCTGAAAAGTCTACATGCTAGTAAATTTAATGACAATGCATTCAGCATTTTAGAGTATTTTTTGTTTTCTTGGTGTAGTATTTTATTTGTCAATGATCTGTATACTCTATACCAGTACACTAAATGCTTGTTATAAAAGCTACAGAATGCAGCCTTTTATTCAATATATGGGTGAGCTAATGAGGAGCATAAAGAACCCAATGAGGTGTATTGAGGAGAAATAGCATCCCTGGCTTTAGCTACGCATACCTTTAAGAATCACATTGATATGGTCCATGAAACAACCCACTTGCATAGTTAACAAATAATAAATGAATTAAAGAATCAATGAATCAATCAATGAGCCAATCAGTTAGTCAGTATAGGAATTCTTGTCTGAAGTCAATTTATTTATTTTTTCCTGGACTTAATGAAGTTACATTTTTTTAATACTGAAGAACAGGATGTGGCCCATTACTTCAAGAGCTTATTTTATGTAAGCTCTCTTGAAATATATACATATTTTTAGGGATGTAGTTATGTTGTCCAGTTTGCAGTTATCTGCATATTTTGTTATCTACAGATCCATACTTACTTTGTTTTCTTACAGTCCTAAAGAAGCATGGCCGGCCTTAGGCATAGGCCAACTAGGCAGCCGCCTAGGGTGCCACTCTAGCAGGGGTGCTTTTTCTGTATTTATTTAATGTAGGTAGACTAGGATGGGGGCACTGGGTGGTGTGGTAGGGGGCGCTGTGGAGCCCTTTTGCCTAGGGCACCAGTGGACCTAAGGCCGCTCCTGCAAAGAAGAGAAGTCATAGCAAGGAGCACTGTGGGATATCTGTGGGATGTCACTGGAGCAGATCGAAGCCCTCCCACTCTTAGCTGCTGTGCTCTATTATTATCTCATTGTTTCACCCTCTGACTAATTTACCCTTTAATATTTAGATTACCAACGTGTCTATGCTCCCTTTATGTGGCATGAAATCAAAGGCCTTAGGCAGCTCAAAGCATGCTGTAATTAAAATTAGACTTCCATATAGTGCTGGCTTAACTTTTTCAAATAATTTTTACAAAATTTTAAGTACACAATCAGTCCCTGACAGAATAATACTACTCAAGGTTGAGGAGAGGTAAGCCATGTGTATCCCTCTAATGAATTCCATTATAATTCAGTCTATGACCAGACACACAATACATTCCAAGCTTATAAGTCTTCAGAAGTGACTAACTCCCCCCTCTCCCGGTGCAGGGAATATTGCTGCCTGTTATCAGAGCTCTGATATGTAACCCATTATTAAGAGCTTATTTTGAAATGGAAGTACTGATTATGGTTTAATGATGCTATACAATAACATCTCTGGAATACTGTCAGAGACTATTGAACTTATTTTTTTTTTTACTTTTATCAGTGCTGCTATGATCATATTTTTGGTAATACAAGGTACTTTGTCACCTATATTAAACTAGGGACTCACATCTAGCCTTGAGTGTTTTTAAACTGGTACAAATCTTATCTGGTAAGATATTAAATATATACTGTGATGTAGAGATTATTATGTGGTTTATCTTAGAATGAGATTTTTTTTAAATCTTTCCCGTGAGTTTCCTGCTGTAGATAAATAAGACTGTTAGTGCACTTAACCTTCAATGCCGGTCTAATGTTTTAGGTAGATTTAGATGATGCACTCAGCCTCCGATGCTGGACTAATGTTGTAGGTAGATTTAGATGATGCACTTAGCCTCCGATGCTGGACTAATGTTGTAGGTAGATTTAGATGATGCACTCAACCTCCAATGCCGGTCTAATGTTGTAGGTAGATTTAGATGATGCACTCAGCCTCTGATGCCAGACTAATGTTGTAGGTAGATTTAGATGATGAACTCAGCCTCCGATGCTAGACTAATGTTGTAGGTAGATTTAGATGATGCACTCAGCCTCCAATGCCGGACTAATGTTGTAGGTAGATTTAGATGATGCACTCAGCCTCCGATGCTGGACTAAAGTTGTAGGTAGATTTAGATGATTTGAAACCTTGCTCCTTCCAGCATTGTCACAGATCATCTCTCACCATCCCATGCTAAAGAGGAAGCATCCATTGTTGCACTTTTAGCCGTCTTCAACAGCACTTCAGTGAGGTAATGTACTTCAAGCGAGATGGCACTTACTAATTTTGTCGCAAACTCTTTAACATTTGTTGGAATTTGTGCCCTATTTTAATTTTGTTACTGTTCAGTTAACATGCCTTCATGCTGCCAATATTAAATAAAGATCTAGGATTCCTTGAATTTTACTCTACAGCATTATGTTGCTGCTTGTTGAGTTAACCTGCGATTCATTTCCTCTGATTGTAAGAGTTTAACCTAAAACTGATAAGTTACAGTATTCAGTGTCAGTGCAAAGTCCTTTCCCCTTCATACTGTCATTAAATGCATCTGTTAAACTTATTCAGTTACACACTTTCAGTTCTGTTGTGGGCACTTCATCTCCTATGTGTTTTAACCAAATGTTAGACACAGTAAGACTTAAGGTTTAGGCTGTACTACTTAACTCATATTTATTTACTCATATTGATATTTGATTGCTGAACTGAAACAGTGGACAGTGCTTGCAGCTCAAGAAGCTCATCTCACTCTGCTATGCCCTCTCGCTCCCTCTCTCAGCTCCACTTTGTTCTCCTACACCCTTTCTCACCACCTTCACATCATTCTATAATGCACCCAAACCATTAAAGCTGCATATAATAACAAACCCTACCCCTAAGCATACTCCCTCACTCACATTATCTGATGCAATACTATTTTCATGAGCACTAATCTTTTATAACTAAATGCAGCAATTTTGCTATTGTATAATTAATATGCTTTCATACTGTCAATATTAAATAAGCAATGTCATGTCTTTTACCTTTATGCTACCCTAATATCTATATACTTATGTCCACATAAGTTGAATATATTATTCAGTCTGTCTGCCCATCCATCTACCTTCCCTTTTCACTTTTACATCTACAAATCCATAATGTTCCTATCAAACAAATGTAAAACATCAATCTCCTTCAAGAAGACAGACCCAGCACATAAACGTAATGACCTTAGCTGTAGACAGTAATTCTAAAACATCTAAATCCAAACAACATCAGTGGGAAAAACAGAAAGCACACAGTTCTTAGCGGAAAGTGTTTAATAAAATTGAGCACTTTTGTCTGTATGTATCAATAAGACTTCTGCAGAAAACAAAACGTAAAAAAATCAACCTATTTAAAAGTCCCTCTCCCCATTACATGACCTTAATTAACCAATAAGCAAATAAACATACAAAAAAAAACTATGACAAGTTATTGCTTAAATAACAAAAACAATTTCCATTAATAAATGTCAGGGTTACACTAAATAGGAATGCAATTTTAATACACTGATAATAGACATAGAGTTATTAGCTCATTGAATTCAATCGAATACTCCCATGGCCCACCACAAATATCTCTGTAGACAATGTCCAAACCAAAAAAAAAAAAAAAAAAACTTGTGAGTAGGATATTCAGAAATGTGCTTAAACAGAGCATTGTTTATGTTCTTGTTTCTAATATCCAAAGTGTGTTCATATATCTGGCTCCTGAACCTCCTGTGTTTTACCCACATAGAAGGAACAACATTCAGTGCATAAAACAACATATGTTACACCACTTGTGTTACATTTACAATAATAGAAGGTCCTCAGATGATGACCATTAATACAGATCCCATCAGTCGCATACACAAACTTACACTTAGAACACACAACACACCCAAAAGTCCTATTTTCTTATTTGTGTGGGACATAGAGAAAGTGTCATCACTTTCCAAAACTTGTTTAAGGGATTTTACCCTTCTAAATACTAACTGGGGTACATCATCAATAATTCCTGTGTACTTCTCAAAACAAGAGAAAAGTACCCAGTTTCTTTTTAGTACCTCAAAAATTTCAATGTGGTCTACTGTGTATTTTGTGACAAAAGAGGTAGTGTATCTAGATGTAACCCTTCTATTGGGAACAAACATTTCCTTGGGACCTTATTGTTGCAAAATAGGGCAAAAAATACCCTTTTCCCTTTTGGACTTGACTTCATCAAATATCTTAAGAACCAAACCCAAGTGATACCCCTATGGGTAAACATACGTACAAGTTTGTCACATTCAAGAAAAAAAGTGTCATTTTCAGTAATCAACCTTGTCAGTCTAACTGCCTGACCATTAACAATCCCCCTCTTTTGAAAATCAGGATGACAACTACTATAATGTAATAAACTGCAGATTTTCAAAATATATTATTAGTAAATCTACTACTTTCATCCTTGCTGATAGTGACATCCAGATAACTAACAACAGTATGACTATAAACATGTGCAAAACGTTAAAAAGTACTGTTATTTAGAAAATCAATAAACCTATCAATACCTTCCTCTGGTGCTTGCCATAAAATAAAGATGTTATCCAAAAAACAGACAAATAATTTCCATGGGAGATTCATATCACCAAAATGTGGGAATAAGATCTTCCCTTCCCATTGAAGCATAACGATGTTTGCAAAAGTGGGGGCACAACATGCACTCATGGCAACACCCTTCTTCTGTAAAAAGTATTGTCCATCCAGAAAAACAAAACTGTTTTGCAAAACCAATTCCATAAATGTGTGTAAAGTACTTATCTCATTATGCAACCGGTCAGCAATCCAAAAGCTTTAATATAAAGAGTTGGATTGCTGACCAGTTGCATTTTATTATCTTGTTGTGCTTGGTAGCTGTTATTACTTATCTCATCATGACTTAAACTTGTTTATTTACACATGAACTCATAAAACCATTCCAGTCCAACACAGAGGGGTATAACATTGAATAGATTAACAACATACACAGTTAAAAAATAAAATAATCAGAGAAATCTACATCCTTAAGGTTGTTGAGAAAATCCCATGAATCTTGACATAAATATTCAAACTGCTCAACAAAAGGCTTCATTTTAATATCCACATATTTCTCTACAGGATGAATTTTGGATTTACTGGAGTCCACTATCAGCCTCATTGGGGGGGATGGTGGCAGTTATGCTTTTATGAATTTTAGGCTAATATTGTTATGATCGAATGGGAAAATACATTTTTATTTACTAGCAGTTATATTACTTCCCTCAGACTTTACTTATGATATCTGGATGATATCTTTGTTGTATGGGATGATAGTAAAGAAAGAATAACAGCTTTTATAGAATATTTAAATACTGCGACAGATGTTTTGCACTTTACATATGAAGTTAATGAGGTAAATATAGCCTATTTAGATATTTGGCTATGTAAGGGTCTTATAAATAGAAGGTTTACACCTTGAATTTTTAGAAAAGCAACATATTCAAATGCCTTCTTACACTTTACCAGTGCCCACCCCCATATGCAGAAGAAGGCAGTTGTAAAAGGGCAATTTATAAGAGCGGCATAAATGGTTACACTTTATAGTGATTTTTGGGATGAATGCATGGTCTTAAAAGGAATATTTAATACTGGAGGCTATCCAAATGACTTTGGAGAAAATCTGATTATGAATTATTGAATATAAGAAAACATAGTTATTTCACACCTATATTACATTCCCAGTAAGATGATATAGTTAAAATAACAAGTATGCTGGACACAAGTATAAGTAATAGAAATGTGGTTAACAATAACAATAAATATTGCAAGAATGCATTCATTACTATGTTTAATGCAGATCATAGGATCATAGGAGGTCACTAGGCTATCAACCCAGAGGTCATTTCAAGCCTAACCTTTTCATCCCAATGTGATACCATATATACTGTTGTCAGTACCCAGGATGCTATTTATTAATGACTGCCCATGTCCAGTAGGGTTGTGGGCACTATCCCTGATAAGAATTTATGGTACCCCATCCACTCATCCAGGTTCCTTTTGAACAGTGTCATAGAGGTGCTCTGCTTCACATGAATTGGCAGCCTATTCCAAAGACGTGGCAGTCACTGGGAGACAAATCTGTCCCTCCAGCACATCCTATTCGTGTTGCAGGCCATATTAAGGACCGTGGAACAGGTTGCTGTAGTCCTGTTTGATTTATGGATGTGAAGCAAATTCATCACGTTTGGGTCGGAGATTGGTCTGTAAGCCAGTTGTAAGTCTCCCCTAAGAGGTCTAGATGATACTGAGTATAGTGACAGGGACAGTATATGACATATGCTGGAGTCCCTTGATCTTTTTAGTTAGAAACCTCTGAGGTCTCTCCAGTTGCTGCAGGTGCTTTGTATGGTACATGCCAAAAGGGGCATTATACTCAATTATGGGCCTGATTAGTGATGAGTATAGAAGGGTTATAACCTTCTTTGTTCTAGAGGTGATGCCTTTGCTAATCAAGTGTACTATGTAGAAATCTTTCCAGATTTCCACTTTAGACACATGGTGGTTAAAGTTTAGGTTGCAATCTAATTGTGATCCCACTTTGTAGGTACATAGGGTATTGTTGTTACTTTGATTGTATAGGGACATTGTTTTTGCCTAAGGAAATGACGATGCATTTCTTTGCCTTCAGTTTGAGACCATGACTAAGACACCAGTTGTTGGTCTGTGTGAGACCCTCCTGAAGTATACTGACATAATTTGGGGATTCAATAATTGCACCCAGTTTGCAGTTGTCAGCTACAGTCCCTTAGTTTTGGCCTGAAATTCTGAGAAATATATACCAAACAGTAGGGGGCCCAGCACTGACCCTTGTGGCATTCCACTGGTGACAGGTCTGCTGGTTGATGTGGAGTCACTCACTTTGATAGTGTGTGACCAGTGTGTGAGGCAGATGACAACCCATCCTACAACAAAGGGGTTTACATTCAGTTTGCTAAGTTTATTGGTAATGCCTGAGTGTGGGATTGTGTCAAAGGCCTTTGCCAAGTCAAGGTAAGCCGTGTGCACAGATTTGCCCTCGTCAATGGTCCCAGTCACATTTTCAAAGAAATCCACCAGGTTTAACAGGCAGGATCTGCCTTTGATGGAGACAAATTGGGTTGGATCCAGGATTTGGAGGTTGCCTATGTCTTTATTTATGAGGTCCATGATGATATGCTCCATGGCTTTACAGCTGAGGCCAGTCAGACTTATGGGTCTCTAATTCCCTGGGTCTTTTGCTAAGCCACCTTTGTGGAGGGGGAATAACTGTTGCTGTTCTCCATTCCATAGGAACAAAGTCAGTGATTAGGCTGTTAATGGTGATGCTAGCTCATATTTTAGTTTGTTTAGAAGACAGCCTGGGATGCCATCTGGTCCCAGAGAGGCTGGATTTTTTGCTTAGACAAGGCTTTGATGGCCTGCTCTTTGGATATATAGGGTGGGGAGGAAGTTGGGGGCAAGGTTTTTTATAAGTTTGGAGGGGATAAGGGAGTGAAATTTTCACCAAATTTGTCCACTAGCAGGTTTGCTATCTCGGTGGGATCAGTGTGTGTGAATTACTGTTAGTCACTAGTTTGAAACATGCTTGGGTCCTACCTTTTAAGCTACGTGTATAGCTGTAAAAGGGCTTATGATTTTTCTTGGCCCTGATTGCTAAGTTTTGCTCAAAGTTACCTTTAGAGAATTTGACATGTCGTTTTATTTGCCTATCGAGGCTGAGAAAGTACCTTTTCCTTTGTTGTGACCTCACCTTAGTTTTCTTAGACAGCAAATTTTTGCATTTGTTGTAGAGTTTGTTGATGCTGGATGTTCACCAGGGCAGCTTTTTTTTACTTGGGGCTCTGGCTTTGATTATCTTTGGAAGAGCTAATTCTATACACTTATACAAGTGATTGTACAGGGCTTTAGTGTAAGCTTTGGTGTAGTTAACACTTCCAACTGGTGGTGAGGTTTGGAATGCATTTATACCTACCCCTAGGAGAGTATAGTTTGCTTTGATGAAGGTTTTTAGTTTGACTTCACCATTTGTGAGTTCTGGTGTTAGTGGCAGTTCGAAGGCGACTGATTTGTGATCAGATTTAACTAATGAGGGTGTGACAGTTGTGGTGGTGCATCTGTTTCTTGTGTTAGTGAGAACCAGATCTGGTATGTTTGTTCCTCTTTTTTGGGTTTGAACAATTTGTTCCAGGGTATTTGAGTTAACAAAGTCAAGGAACATTTGTGCTAGTGAGTTAGGGCTAGAGTAGTAAGTACACACAAAATGGCTTTGAGGATGAGGTTGAGTGCAATAAAAACAAAGTGAAAAGAAAATATAAATGCACTCAACTTACACAACCAAAGGCTCTTTAATAAAACAAAAATAAGATAAGCGCTTTCACGACCACAAACTGTCACTTCATCAGACAAACAACACTAAATAAAGACCATGATATATACAAACTCTCAATTAACTAATTAGCTGATATCATAAAATGAGACATAGTAGAAAGATTCACTTAAAGGAACAGAAAATGTTAAAAACTTTTAAAACCTAATATAAGTTAAAATAAATATCTATATGGCTAATAATAAAAATACATATGACAATTGTATATGTCATGCTAAATAAAGAAAATATACTTGACTAAATCAATGTTTAAGTTGTCTCAACTTTAAAAAGGGTTTGACAGAGAAGGTACCATTGAGACCTGGATGTTTCTCTGCATTTAATAAAAGAATCCATTTCTGCTCAGCTGCCTCCGTGATAGTGTCAATGTCTCTTCCTCATAGGTTGGCCTGTATAACTTGAATTACAAAAAACTTAAAAGTGTGAGGAGTCTGTTAGTATGACATGACTGGCTAATGCATTATTCTCTTTCTGATTTCTAATATCTCTTATGTGTTCCAGTATCCGGTCCTTTAGTAGTCTATTAGTTTTGCCTACATAGTATGCATGACATTGCTTACAATAGGCAAAATAGACTAAGTTGGTGGTTCGACAATCTGCTTAATAATTTATTCTAATAGCAAATTTCTTAGTAGGGTGTGTATAAACTGAGTTTCAGTAAATATACTGACAGGCAGAGCAGTGTCTGCAAGGAAAGGTACCTGTTCTCATCGATTCATATGGTCTATTCATAGTAGTCTTATTACAAAGGTGATGTTTCAATGATATATTATTTCTAAATGAAAATGCAGGGATGTTACTGATTGTGTTCTTCAGTTCTGGAACTGCTTGTAAGATGTTCCATTTCCTTTTTATGATATCACAATAATCACTGATATCACTGGAGTACTGAAAGACAATTCTGAACTTATCTATAGTGGTGGTAGAAATCTTATTATCTAGTTCTTCACTAACTGCATTTCTAAAATATGGTTTGCATTGGTCACCTCTATGTGTCCATGCTTCGTCTATGACATTATTTATTTCTTGTTCAGAATATCCTCTTTCCAAGAATTCTTGTTTACTTATCCATAGGGCATTTTGTGCATTGGTGTTGTTGTTGTGTAATCTGAGCACCCTGTAGACTTGTCCTTTTAGCATATTATGGGGAACATGTGTAAGGTGCATACTATTTTTATGTAACAGGGCATTTTTCCTTGTTGGTTTCTTATATATGCTACTGCATATTTGATTCAACTCTGATTTCCTCAGTGTGACATCCAGAAACTCTATTTCATCATAAGAGTAATTGTAGCTAAATTTCAGGAACTCCCTAGTAGTGTTCATATAATCAACTAGTTGATGAAGTTCACTGACACTGGCTCCCCATAACAGAAAAATGTCATCCGCAAAGCAGACATACTAAAGGACATGTCCGCACAAAGCATTTGCATCTGATAAAAATGTAGACTGTTCCCAATGAGTTAACGCTAGATTGGCATAGCTATTGGCACAGGGCTTGCCCCCCTGCCTACAGCGTTTAGGTAAGTATAGTTTTTGATTTTTATTTTTTATTATATTTTCAAAATTTCAAACATTGCTCATATGGTGTCGACCATATGGTGTTCAATGTTTGAAACTTTCGAAAATATAATATAGACCCTATTGAATTTACTAGGTAAGATATTCTAAGGTGAATTAGCCATTTTTAATGTCCATGTCCACTTTCATTTAACCAAGTCAGTGGGGTGCCCTAAAGAGTTTTTGACATATTGCTGTTCATATCTTTCACATGGAAATTAAGCTGGTTTCAAGTGCTGCCAGCAGTATTTCTAAATAAGGCATCACAGTAAACATTACTGCTTCTATTATTATAACAAAGGTTATTTTCTGATCTTAAGTTCTAAAGTGATATACCACAGTATGGAATGTTGAGCTAGACAATATAGATTATGATGTAAAATTGATATACATTATTTAATAATAGTCCAATCTGTGCTTAAAGGGTAGCCATTTCAAGATCATTAAGAGGTCACAAATATGTTTGTTGTGAATGAGTTGTTGAGTCTAAATTTAGATTTATAGTACATTTGTCCTGCTTTTGAGAAGAAGCTAGAGGTTGTACAGCTGTAGAAGATGCATCCAAAGAACAGCTTGAAATGAGGAAGACAGGAGATTAGTCTGTCTCTGATATTTTACCTAAGGTAGTTTCTGATTTTGCAAAGGCTTCCTAGCATGTGATTGCCTATTTTAGGTGTTGTCACTTCTTTGGGGTTCTAAGGAAAGCATCTGATCCAAGATGGTCTCCAGGTATATCATTTTATTTATTCATGGGAGGCATACTTCTCAAATGTCCAGATTTTCACAGAATGTCCAGATTTTTGTCTTATATTTTTAGTCTATTCCTCATAAAATTTGTGATTTTTCTGGCAAATCACTGGGATGATCTGAGAATTAAAGTCACTAAATAATTACATACATTTGAGGTTCAGACTTCATATCCTTCAGAAAATGTATGTTAACACAAACCCTCTTACTCTAGCAAATTTCTAAGTTTATAAGAGCAATACTTAACATCTGTCCCTTTTTTGGGGCCTTTGTCTACCCATTTTGAAAAGCTGTCCAGATGTTGTGCACTAAAAGGTTGAGAGCTATGATGGGAGGTTATCACCTTTTATAGTTTTGTACCATGTCTTTATTAAAATTTTGCAGTAAAAACTTAAAATGAAAATAACATATTTGATAATTATATTAATTCTATGATTAAAAGTTTTAAATTTCATTGATAGGTACTGAAAAATCTCATTGATAGGTATGCAAAATGAAAAAAAAAAATATTTAATCTATGGTATAAACTTTTTGCAGTTACATTTTATTTCTTTTCTTGTAACTGGCAATAAACTCCACAGACGAAAAATTTGGTCAGGAAGAACATATGAGATAGTTATTGTAAAGTTGTCCATTCATAAGGATTGCCCATAAGACTGAAGATATATTCCATAATTTTTCCAGTTGGTTTCTATCATAATGCATATATTGCCAATCACTTTGAATAATGAAAAAAATAATTAAAAAAAAAATCTCAGTGCATAAATCTCCATGTAATGGTTTTCCAGAAGGGAGGATATTGTAAAAATAATTTGTTTGGTTCAGATACATTAGGAACAGATGCTTTATTTATATAATTCTTTTAGAACTCTTTAATAAATGATTTATAGGCTGGGGTTCAGAAAGGATTGTTAACAGCCCTAGCCCTCGCAAGTTCGGCCAGTGCAAGGGCCCAAAACGCACAGAACAAAGTTAAAAAGCAGCAGGCCAGCACAGTCTAGTGTGGAAATAAAGATCTTTAATACACCATAAGGGGAAAAAGACCCCCAAACATGGAACCACAGACCAGTTTTGGCCTTCCTCAGTGTCCACACAAGATCTTTATTTCCACACTATACTGCGCTGGCCTGCTGATTTTTTACTTTGTTCAGAAAGGAGTAGCATAACTGGAAAGCCTTAGATCAACAGATTCCCTCATTGTGCTAAACCTTTCTAATTCAAAGATCACCTGACCACTGAACTTTTTCATCACATAGAGCCTTATTTCAGATTGTGGTTTTGCAGGCCCAGCTGCAAGATAATTCAGTAGTCTGAGGAGTACTTAATTCTAATGGACCATGTGCTGTCTGCCTGGGTGGTCATACAAGGGGGTTAGATAGGGGACCAAAAGTCTGGATGTGTGTGTGTGTGTGTGTGTGTGTGTTTGTGTGTGTGTGTGTGTGTGTGTGTGTGTGTGTGTGTGTGTGTGCATATGTGTCTGTATATCTCTATGTTATTCTGAATGGATAAGGTGTGTGTGAATGTGCGCATGTGTGTGTGTGTGTGTGTGTGTGTGTGTGTGTGTGTGTGTGTGTGTGTGTGTGTGTGTATGTATGTGTGTGTGTGTGTGTGTGTGTGTGTGTGTGTGTGTGTGTGTGTGTGTGTGTGTGTGTGTGTGTGTGCGTATTCTCTAAAGATTAAATATTGTCCCTCTGTCATTATTACAATACTTTTTACTGAAACTGGCTAAACAAGACAGACCCACAGAGGGACAGAGGGACAGAGTGTGTGTGTGTGTGTTAAGAAAATGTATAACTGCAATGTGCAAGCTCAAATGCATTAAGGGTTAAAAAGAATTAATATGTTTATTCTGCTTATTCTGTGTAAAATATGTGCAACTGCAGGAGACCTTGATAAGAGAACAATTGACACCTGAAAGTCTACCATAGTCAGCAGAGTGTGTATTGAGGCCAGGGATGTACCTTGACCCTAGGCAAATGTATCATATCAGAACTGGACAGCTGAAGAAGTATGAGAAACTAGGGAGGGCTGAAATTATCCCAAGGCCAGGTTGTTTTTCTCAAACATGTTTTTGCAAGACAGCAATTTTCTGACCATGTCAGCAGTAAATCTAACAACATCTTCCTGTGTACATGCAAAGAACTGTATAAAAACAGCATGCTGAACTATGGAAAATCAGGCAAACCTTGTACTTACATGCTTTGTCTCCTTGCTGCAAGTAATAAAGGGTGCCTTGCTTGAACCTTACGTGTATTGATCCTTGTGTTTTCCTTTACAGAATTGGTCCCTTGAGCAAGAAACCCTCTCTTCACCTCGGATCAGACGGCCAGGTGGCTGAAACCGTACTGGGAAGAAACCAAATCGGTTCTTCTTATGTGAAAAGTCCTCCGACTGAATTGTCGTCAAAAGAGGCCAGCCACTTTCTGATCTGCGACTGAAGGACGGGTTTTCTGTGAATCAGCGATCAATTACGTGGGCTCAGGTAAGGTGAATCTACTTTTTCTGTTTCAAGATCAGGGACTAGATGTGTATTTCTGTCAGTTTGTGTTTTCTTACAGTTAGGGATAGAAAAGGTACAGTCTTGTCATAGATCAGGTGAAACAGATCAGTAGGCTTTAGACAGTCATTCTGAAGAGACTTTAACAATATCCGTGGTAAAAAATCTGAAGGCATCAGGTAATATTTTCTGAACAGTCTACGTAGCAAACAAAATAGGGAAAAATGGGTAATAATTGTGCAAAGACACCCGGAAACCCACCGTTAACGGAAGATGCAAAATACATGCAGTCACAGCGCGCAGACAATATTAGATATTTTACATGGGTTATTAAGTATGAATTTGATGGAAAATTAGAAAAATCCTCACTTATCAAACTTATCAAGCAATTAAAACTGATTCTAAGGATCAAGTAAAAAAGCAACGACAGTTAGGAATTCCCCAGGCACACAGGTGGCTGGAGGAAGCAAACTGCAGAGACCAAAAGAACAAAGATTCGAAGCCAATGTTTTTAGATAAGGAAGACAATAAATTGGTAATGGCATCGGCACCTCAGCCTCCCCCTCCTTTACCAGAGTATGGAGCATATCCTATGCTCACTAGAGATAGGGACATTATAAAACTGAAACTAGCTAAAGTTAGGGATCCCATCAAAACTAGGTCCCGAACAAAGGCAAATATTCAAGAAGGCTCTGAATTATGGCAGGTAGTTAAGGATACATGACCTGTAGAAGAAGAAATATGCCCACTTATAGAAGTTCTGAACCCTCAGGCAGGACAGGAAGATCAGACTCCAACTATCCTAGTATATAGACCTTGGACTCCAGAAGATATTCGGAAAGTTACAGAAGGGATTCCCCATCTGAAACTTAATTTCAGAAAATTTTTGGAAGATTTACAAGGAATGAGGCTAAGCTATAACTTAAATGGGGAAGAGATAGAAAAAGTAGTTCGACAGATTGTAAGACCAGATTGGTACATGATTTGTGGCAACTGGAGTCCTCGTGACGCTGCACAAAAACCTCTTCCACATAGCAGCGCAGAATTAGACACTAGAGTGAAGGGACTTACAGACCGCATCTCTGAGAAATGGAAACTTAGGGCAGACTGAACTTGCATTAATCAATGTGTCCAGCAGGAGGGTGAATCAGTTGACCGATACTTTGCTAGACTGTTAGAATGTTTTAACAACCACTGTGGGATGCAGGTTCCCGAAGATCAAAAACAAGATTCCCCATATGAACAGCAGTTAAAAAATGCATTTTTAAAAGGTAGTAGTACACCTATAAGCAGTTTCATTACAAAACACATGGTTGACCATCGAACAAGCAGGTTACACTCACTACTTGAATATGCTAGAAATGCTGAAAGGCATTTTAATAGCAAAAAGAAGAAGGAGCCTCAGGTATTTTCCATAGAGGACGGAGCAGATGTTTATGTGGTGCACCCCGGGAAAAAGGGCAGGAAAAATGCACAGGGAGGTAGGCAATTTGATCAGTGATCAGAAGACTTTGAAGGACACAAGAAAAGGGGAGAATGTTTTAAATGTGGTAAAAAGGGACATTTAGCAAGAGATTTCAGGAAAAATAAGAAGGCAACAACGGAAGATAAAGAAGGTGAGGACTGACTATATGATAGTCAGGAATCACTAGAAGAGACCAGTAGAGAAAGGACAAATGAGGATGTAAAAAGGGAAATAGAGGAAGTACAGGAAATTAATGACAGTGCAGAAGAAGATGAAGTACTAGATTTAGCTTTGTTGAGCCTGGAGCTCTATTTAGCAGATACAAAACCGGAAGTTACACTTTTAGTGGAAGGCAGTGAGGTTAAATTTTTGTGTGATTCAGGGGCATCATGGACCCTGATACACCCCTCCAAATTACCAGAAAATTCAGAGTCACCTGATTACATATTGGTCAAAGCAGCAAATGGGCAGCTGTATCGGGAGCCCCTCTCCCGCAATATCACAATAACAGATCCTGTTTCAGGATTAACACAAAGAAGTAAGATTGTAGTTTCTGCGAAGTGCCCAATAAATCTCTTGGAGAAGGATCTTATGCAGTTATTTGGCATAGCGGTGGTTCCAACTATGCAGGGCATGGAACCGCAGTGACGAACTGACACCTTTATGGTTCAATCGGGGGGCGCCATGTTTTATTGGTACAGTCAGGACCTGGTTACGACTGGTCCAGGGACTGTGACCAAAGAACTGATGAACGTAGCCATCAGTAAGTTTGCCTCCCTCGACATTGATAAACAGAACCTGCTGTATTGTACCCTGTATTTTTGTAACACACCAGGGCCTGATAAGGAGTATGAAAAAGAGTTATTTAAGCATCATACAAACAGATTGGTACTGAGAAACTTATACTGGGACGCAGAAGGGAATAGTGTAGCCAGCTGTTCACTGCCCCAGGAGTTTTTGACACTTTATAAATCCAATCGACTACCACATGTTAGCCTGACCAAGAATAAAAACATACGGTGGGCAGACCTAGGGGAGAAAGTCACAAGATGTGAAAAACAAACAGAACTGGAGCTGTCAGGACAGGGAATACAAGTCCAACAATTGAATTGGGTAACTCAAGCTAACCCAGCTGTAAGTCTGCAGTCTTGTGAAGACAGCTGATGGATACTCCTGTTGACGGAAGAAGAAAACGCCTTACGAGATATACCAGAGACCCTCTGGTCAGCAGGAAAATCAGATGTAGGACTTATCCGTACTACAGGACTAGTTAGTATCATGCCAAAATCAGCGTTGTGACCACAAAAGAGACAGTATCCCTTAAGAAAAGATGCAGAGGCAGGGATAAAACCTATCATAGCAGCATTACTTAAGGGAGGGGTGTTAGTGGAATCCCCTTATTCTCCGTGTAATACACCTTTATTTCCAGTTAAAAAAGCCAATGGAGAATGGCGTATGGTATAGAATTTGCAAGCTGTAAATGACGCAGTAATACCAAGGGCACCTATAGTGCCGGATCCACACACCTTGTTGAATGACTTAAAACCTCAACAAGAATATTTCTCTGTGGTAGACATTAGTAATGCATTCTTTTCAATACCAATTGGTTTGCATTCACGTTTCGGGGAAAAAGATATACATATACGCGATTACCACAGGGGTATTGTGAGAGCCCTACTATATTTTCGCAAGAAATGTCAAGTAACTTGGCAGGATTTAACCCGCCAAAGGGTAGTCAGATCTTACTTTATGTTGATGACATTCTATTAGCAGCCCCCACCCTGCAGGATTGCAGGGAAGATACAGTAGCGCTTCTACAATTTCTAGCTGCTGAGGGACATAAAGTGAATAAGAACAAACTGCAGCTTTGGAAAAAACAGGTAAAGTACTTAGGATATGTAATATCCAAGGGAAGTAGAACTTTAGATGAGGACAGAAAGGTGGCAATTTTGCAGGCGGCAAAGCCTACCACCAAGAAGGAAATGATGTCCTTCTTGGGGACGACAAATTTTTGTCAAAGCTGGATTCCAAACTATGCCTTGGAATCTGCACCTTTAACTGACCTTATTTATAAGACACCTATGTCAGCGCAGGACTTATTACAATGGACAACAGAGGCAGAATCTGCTTTCTGTAAGCTGAAACAGTTAATAGCATCCTCTCTAGTTCTGGGTTTGCCTAATTACCATACGCGTTTTTTCCAGACTGTAGATTGCAAGCAGGGTTATATGACATCAGTACTAACACAACAACATGGGGATAAGCAACGTCCCATTGCTTACTATTCATCACAATTAGACGCAGTGGCATGGTCTTTGCCACACTGTGTGCAAGCAGTAGTCGCGGCAGCAATGGCAGTGCAGGCTTTGGCCTCAGTAGTCTTGTTTCACCCATTCACTCTGAGAGTACCTCATGCAGTCACGATTATTTTATTACAAGAAAAAGTAGCATATCTCTCCCCTGCTAGGCATCTCTCCTGCATGACCATATTGTTGAGCCAACCTCATATGACAATTGAATGATGTATGACCTTAAACCCTTCTACTCTGCTCCCAACTCCTGCAGACGGCACACCACACCGCTGCCTGCAAATAATCGAGCAGAAGACATTACCTAGGAAAGTCCTCACAGATGTCCCCTTGGATAATGTCAAGGTAACATACTACATGGGTGGCTCGTGCAAAAGGGGCCCTGCAGGACAGAACCTAGTAGGATATGCAGTAGTCTCTGATACTGAAGTTATAGAAGCAAAATCTTTATTGCATCATTTATCTGCGCAGGCAGCAGAATTGATTGCTCTGACATGAGCATGTACCTTAGCGAAAGGATAAATGTGTAAACATCTTCACTGATAGCCAATACGCTTTTTCCACTGTACATGTGTTTGCACAACAGTGGAAAAACCAAGGGATGATAACATCTACTGGCAAACCTATTAATCATGCGCAGCTTATTTTAGATCTTTTAGAATCTATTCAGTTGCCTCAAAGGGTAGCTATTTGCAAATGTGCATCTCATACCAAACAACAGGACATAATTTCAAAAGGTAATGCGAGAGCTGATGCAGCTGCAAAACAGGCAGCTACAGAGGTATTCCTTCTAGATAAGGAATTACAACCCTCTGAAACTTTGAATTTAGATATGTTAAAAACAATGCAGACACTCACTATGCAAGCAGAAAAACAGCGATGGATGAAACGAGGAGCAATCCTCGAAAAGGGGCTGTACATCTCTAAGGAAAGAAAACCAATACTACCCTCTAACTTGTTCTGCTATGCAGCATTGTTGAGCCATGGGCAGTGCCATGTCCCAACAGGGGGGATGATACAGCTGGTGAATCAGGTGTTCACAACGTATGGATTTACAAACAATTCTAAAAATTTTTGTTTAATGTGTCAGATCTGTAACAAACACCATGCACAGGGGGTGATAAAGCCTAAGCGAGGGAGTTTTCCCACACCACCATATCCATTTCACACTATCTGTATGGATTTCATAGAACTAAACAAATGTGAAAACAAGACGTACTGCCTTGTCATTATAGATATGTTCTCCAGGTGGGTGGAAGCTTTTCCAACCAAAAATCCAGATGCAGCTACAGTAGCAAAGGTACTTGTTAAGGACATTATTCCTAGGTTCGGTATCCTGGAAAGAATCTATAGCAACAATGGTATGCACTTTGTAAATCAAACCATACAGCAGCTGAGTAAGTTTTTTGGTATTTCTCTAAAAAATCATTGTGCATACCATCCGCAGTCTGCAGGGCTGGTTGAAAGGCATAATGGTATTCTAAAAAGCAAACTGAGGAAATTGATAGCTGAAACAGGGAAAACCTGGCTGTACTGTTTATCCCTGGCACTGTTGAACATGAGAACTGTCCCTAGAGCAAAAGGACTGACTCCCTTTGAGAAGCTGTATGGAAGGGCTTATTACACACCCCAGTGGAAACCTCTCATGCCATCAGACCAGGAAGCTGATTTTACACTAGCTGAATATATGAAAAAGTTGTTGAGTTCTGAACATCTGTTGCAGTTTAATTCTGTTTCAGGTCAGAAGCAAGCCGAAACATCGGAAGCGACAGTGATGCCAGGGGATTGGGTGTGGATTAAAATCGTGAAGCAAAAGAACTGGGCATCGCCAAAGTGGGAAGGTCCCTACCAGGTGCTTCTTTCAACACCTACTGCAGTCAAGATAGCAGAACAAGCTTCGTGGATACGTCTGACATACTGCAAGTTGGTGAGAAACTTCGAACTGGACAAAGACCTTACCTCTCCATCGGGACCCCAAGCACAAAAGTCTGGCTACAAAGTGGGGTCAGATCAATAGGAACTGATCCATCTCAAACCCAGTGAAGCAATCATCGGTGCTAAGGTCCTATAGGGCAGAGAGTAAAATCACGTGTCCTAAGTAAAATGACTGAATCAAGAAAAATCAAAATATATCTTTTTGGAAGAACTGGTGAAGACAAAGACAATACGGAACAACCATTTCCACAGAAATATTGCATGACCATCATGGTAACAATAATCTTTTTGTTATAGCCATTTCTCTTCTCTGTTACACAAGTAGAACTTAATAAGCATGAGTGGCACCCGCATTTCAGTACTTACCAGGCAATCAAATACGTGTATGCTGAAACCTTCAATGTTTCGAATTGCTGGGTCTGCACAGCTCTACCAACAGCACATGGGGGATTGCTGCTAACTTCAGTTCCCCTAGGGGCTAATAAGACCTGGGAAAACCTAATTCATGACACATCGAATGTCACGTCAAAAGATAAAGTAGCATTACATTTGTCTATTTGTCAAAATGGAATTGTGTGTTTTCATAAAAATGATACAGTCAAGGTAGGATAAAGCCATTGCAATGCAACAGTTCCCTATAGATGCTACACTAAACCTAATAACACTGGATCTTATTGCAACATTAACTATGACTCATTTTGTGAATTGATGCATAGAACAATCAAGGAAGTAAAACGTGATTCTGAACTATACAAACAACTGTCCATAATTGACAAAAAATGTTTCATGCAGGACAAGGATATGTTCATAGTAAAGTTGCCACCAATGTAGAAAATTGTTACTTTATATGCGGAAGAAAAGCATATAAATGGCTACCTGAAAACTGGTCCGGTAGCTGTTTTTTGGGATACCTGGTTCCGGCCATATGACACACGGTGATCACACAGTGCCAGGGGTAAACAGTCTTACCTCAAGGGAAAATTCGGAATGTCTGAGAAATCAAGAAGCCTGCTAATCCAGTGGGACAAATCGATGCACCCTGGATATACCATCATGATTTAGGCCATGTGAGTGGCAAAGGACTGTCGCACATGGGTCTGGGTGACGACGTCATATCTTGGGCAGGCATAATACCAGCATATGGAGCAGTGAAATTGATCTGGGAGCTGAGAAAACTATCTAAACTTCTTGAAACAATGAGTAATGCGACCTTTTCCACCCTAGAATTGGTAACCGATGAACTGACTACCATGAGAACAGTGGTGCTTCAAAATTGCATGGCTCTTGACTTCATCCTAGCGGCAAAAGGAGGTATGTGTGCTTTAATCCAAGAGGAGTGCTGTTCATTTATTCCTGACAACAAACACGAGATAGACAGCCATCTTGAAGTAATTCAGCAAGTGTCGGCCATGACCAAATCAGGACCAAATCCATTGACGGACTTTTTTCAGAAATGGTTCGGGGGTTGGGGCAGCATCCTGATGAACATTCTGATTGCCATCTTTGTAGGGGCAGCCTTACTGATGGTGTGTGGATACGGCTGCATCCCCTGTATGAAAAGACTAGTTAAGAATATCATAGACGCTTCAGTTTCAGAAACTTTATATCAGAATGTTGAATTTGAAGAATTACTCAAAACTGAAAAAAATGCTTTCACAAGCTTAAACTGAATGACTCTCTAACTGCAAATCCTGAGTAGGAAATGGTTATGGGAAGAAAAACTGTTTATGCTTGTTTTGAAGGTAAAATAAAGTATTAAAAGGGGGGAAATGTTAAGAAAATCTATAACTGCAATGTGCAAGCTCAAATGCATTAAGTGTTTAAAAAGAATTAATATGTTTATTCTGCTTATTCTGTGTAAAATATGTGCAGCTGCAGGAGACCTTGATAGGAGAACAATTGATGCCTGAAAGTCTACCATAGTCAGTAGAGTGTGTATTGAGGCCAGGGTTGTACCTTGACCCTAAGCAAATGTATCATATCAGAACTGGACAGCTGAAGAAGTATGATAAACTAGGGAGGGCTGAAATTAGCCCAAGGCCAGGTTGTTTTTCTCAAACATGTTTTTGCAAGACAGCAATTTTCTGACCATGCCAGTAGTAAATCTAACAACATCTTCCTGTGTACATGCAAAGAACTGTATAAAAACAGCATGCTGAACTATGGAAAATCAGACAAACCTTGTACTTACATTCTTTGCCTCCTTGCTGCAAGTAATAAAGGGAGCCTTGCTTGAACCTTACGTGTATTGATCATTGTGTTTTCCTTTACAGTGTGCATGTGTGTGTGTGTGTGTGTGTGTGTGTTGCAGAAAAGACCAAGGTCAGGAATTGTGTGGTGCCTCCTTTAGAAATGCCCTTCACATCTTATTAGTGCCTGTACATTATTCCACACACACACTGAGTCCCAAAAAGACAACAATACAAGATGGAAAAAGCACAAAGCTGCTCCTCGGCAAGGGGAACACCCACAAAGCACCCACAGAGATGTGACAGGACCACAGGGAGACAGAGCTGGATGCATTGTACTACAAGTGGCCTTAAACAAAAATCTACATCATTTCATCTACACACACAAACATGCAGACACATGCATGCAGACACACACACCAAACACACACACACACACACACACACACACACACACACACACACACACACACACACACACACACACAAAACATTCTAAAAACAACAGCTGTTATAATCAGGGTTCATGGGGGGACACCTTTTTAGAGGTTAGAGCAATAGTGCCATGACACCACATATAGCCTCAACCAGTTTCCAGCATATGCTATTATGGCAGTATGACTAGTACCCCTGGATCAGGAAAGGAGACCATTTCCTCATTTCGTAATATACCCAGAACTGCTATGGAGCAGTCATACTGACAAACAACAGCGAATGAAAATTTTAAAATGTCTGCATACCTGAACCATGCCATAGCCATATATCTAAACAACTTGTTATTGCCAACTATAACAGTACCGACAGATTTAGAAAGTTGTAACTGATAACCACAGAGCTTTTTTCTACTTTCCAGGACCAGTAGCAATTTAAACATCAGCAAGTCATCAAACTGCAGATGTAGTACAGATAAACAGGTTTGATTAGCTGTTTAAGATCACACAAGACCATGCTTTATGACCTATTGTGTTTAAAAAAGTTACCTTCAATAGCTTGTAAGACTTTCAGTTGCATACATTCATGTCTCCTTTTTGAAAGCTAGTTCATAGGTAGGTACTAGGCTATTGGCCCTAGGGCCTATATAAACCTAACCAAAAAGGTACCCTGGCTTTCGCCACCCAAGAAAATTATTTTCCTGTGTCCCTGTCAAGCAGAGCCACAGAGGTAATCCCCAAGGTGAATTTCCTATTTCCCATCAAATCATCAAGATTTTTCTTGAAGAGTGCTAATGAGGAGCTTTGTTTGATATAGATAGGTAGTTTGCTCCAGAGTATGGGAAGTCTCTGGGACAGGAATCTATCCCTCCAGCATGTTCTGTTTATTGTAGTGACAAGGTTTAGGTCCCTAGAGCATGTAGCTCAAAGGGATTGGGATTTCTTTAAGTGGAGCATGTCCAACAGCTATGGGTTTGACATAGCTTTGTGTGTTAGGCCTCTGAGTAGGTGATATGTGACGGAGTAAAGCTGGAGTTTTTTGAGACGATCTGCATAGGGCATCTGTTTGAGGCCAGTAATCCTCTTTGTGAGGTATTTCTGTGGCTTTTCCAGTTATTGTAGATGTCTTGTGAGGTACGTACCAAAAGGGGCGTTGTACTCTATAATGGGTCTAATGAGTGACGAGTAGAGGGGAACAATGACCTCTTTTTTCCTGGATGAGAAACCTTTTGTGATGAGGTGTGCCATTTAATAGGATTTCCTGACTACTGTGGCAGTGTGATTATCAAAGGAGAGACTACTGAGCACCTGTGTCCCAAGGTCTCTTATCACACTTTCAGTATTAAGTAGACTACCACCTATGTGGTAGCTCATGGGTGCAGAGTTTTTACCAAAGGGGATGACAATGCACTTTTTGTCATTGAACTTGAGGCCATGGCTTTGACATCAGGCATCTGTCTCCATAAGGCCTTTTTTTAGGATGTCCACCTCATTAGGAGTTTCGATTATGGCTCCTAGTTGGCAGTCATCTGCAAACTTCATTAGCCAGAGACCTTCTGTGTTAGCCTGTACTTCAGAAAAGTAGATACAAAACAGGAGAGGACCCAGGACTGAACCCTGTGGTACTCCACTTGTCACTGGTCTGAAGTCGGATTTGGAATCTGCTACTTTCACAATGTGGGTTCTGTCAGTGAGCCATTTGGCAACCCATCTTGTGACATAGGGATTTATACCTAGTTTAGTGACTTTATCTATAATTCCAGAGTGGGGGATGGTGTCAAAACTCTTGGCAAGATCTAGATAGGCTATGTAAACCACCTTACCCTCGTCTACTGCTTTGGTGACTGCTTCAAAGAAGTCTATCAGGTTTAGGAGACATGATCTGCCTTTTACAAACCTGAACTGGGTGGGGTCCAGAGTTGGAGATTACCAATGTCTTTGTGTATAACATCCATGATGATACGTTCCATGGCCTTGCAGACCAGGCTTGTTAGGCTAACGGGGCGGTAGTTCACAGGGTCCATGGTGGTTCCCCCTTCGTGGAGTGAGATAACCATCACTGAGCACCATTCAGTAGGCACAAAGCCTGTGGTAAGGATATGACTGAACATGGTGCTTTGTTGGGGTGCCAGTTCATTCTGCAGTTCATGTAAAATGCAGCCTGGGATGTTGTCAGGTCCCATGGATGCTGTATTCTTGGCTTTGGAGAGTGTGGTTTTTACCTGTGCAGCCATGATTACAGGAACTTTGTATTCTTCCGGTATAAAGATCGGCCCTTTAGGGGGTGAGAGGGGGGTAAAGTTAGCACTGAATCTGTCTGCCAGGATGTTGGCAATATCAGTTGGTTCTGTATATTTAGTGTCATTGTGATGTAACTCAGAGCAGATCTGAGTGTTGCCATTGAGATTCGTGACATAGCTATAGAATGCTTTGTGGCTGTCTTTAGAATCAGTAGCAATTTTGCTTTCATAACTAGCTTTGGAGGATTGTATGAGGGATCTCAGCTTCTTACTGAGGCTGACCAGGGAGTTCCTCCAATCATGGGATTTTACTCTTTTTTGAAACAGTTTCTTTCTTCTGTTGTAGAGTTTGTTAATGGCAGGGGACCACCAGATTGGCTTCCTTTTTCTGGAGGATAGCATCTTGGTTCTGTTAGGGATAGTACAATCCATGCACTTGTGTAAGTGCTTATAAAGTGCATTTGTGTAGGATTCATCAGTCATACCTCTATTGTCCATCAGCATGGGTGTCATGAAGATTGCCACTCCTGTCTTAAGAAACGTGAAGTTGGCTTTGGAGAAATTTTTTATGGTGGTTTCCCTAATGTGGGGGTGGGGGAAGGATGTGGCTATCTAGAGTGATTAGCTTGTGGTCAGATCTGACCAACGAGGAATTGACCTCTGGTGTGGAACACCAGTCAACCATGTTGGTAATGACCAGGTCTAGGATATTGCTGCCCCTGGTAGGGGTGTGGATAAGTTGATCCAAGACATTGGAATTTATGAATTCCAGAAAATGTGGAGCAAAAGAGTTGATACATAAGTAGTTTTCCCAATTAATGGTGGGGTAGTTGAAATCACCTTAATATTTTCCAATGTATCAAGAAATGAGGAGTGGGAATCCTAGGGCATGATGGGGGATCTGTAGGAAGTTACAATTTGGATTGCGGTCTTGCCCAGAGTTAGTTGCACTTGGATAATCTCTGATGCATTATGCTGAGCAACTAGCCTGGAGGTGTGGATATCCTTAGTGAATATGGACACACCTCTGCCTTTAGTGTTTCGGTCCAGGTTAGGTGGCCGAAAGGTGGGTATGAATTATAGCCTGGCAATGCAGGGGTGCTCTCTGGAGCCTTGAACCAGGTCTCTGTCACGCACAGATGTCGATGTTCTCCATTTTTAGGAGTGCCTCGAGCAAATGCATTTTGAGGTTTAGACTTCTAGCATTGAGTAGCATTACCCTCAGATTTTGTTTGCTTGTACCTGTTAAGGTGGGGAATTTGTCATTTGAACCTTGCCTAAAAAAAGCACTATAGGGGTGGCAAGAGCCTTAGCCAGTATCTGGAATCTCAAGGGCGACAGGTGCAGGCCATCTCTGGCAAAGCATCATGGTCTGTCGATCATGTCATCCCAAGCAGACAGATACTGGATCCCCTTAGAATGACACCAGAAGCTTAGCCAATTGTTGAAGTCAATAATTTTGTCCTTGTACTGTGATAGTATTCTGGGTGATGGCAGGATGCTACTCACTGCTAGGGTCATATCTGCCTGGGCTACAAGATCGGAGAGCTCCTCCATGTCTCTTTTCATGTAGTCCAGGGAGGTACATCTTAGGTCATTCATACCAATATGGACAATGACAGAGTCATATTTGTACTTGTTGTGGAGTGACGTGAGTTTGTGCATTATGTGGTGGATCCTGGCACCCGACAGGCAGCTGACAGTAACTTTCTCCTTGTTTAGCCTGGTGAGTGGAATATCAGTGTGCCTGACTATAGAGTCACCTATGACTAGAGTGTTGGGTACGTTGTTATGCCTTATGGGCTGAGTTTGAGTGGCACACTGAGTTTGTGGGCTATGTGTCATTTGGGTTGTGTTGGGGGGTGGAGGTTGCTTGCATTTCTGCTTTGGAGGTCTTTGTTGCTTGAGCAGATTTTTATTGAGATCCTCTGTGAATGTAGGTGTGTGTTTCATGTTTCTATGTGTGTGTTTTGGTGCTGTTGGTTTTGAGGGACTATGTGATGAGTGTGGTGCAAGTGTCTACCTTCTCCTCTTGATTGTATAGTCCAGTCTTAGGTGAAGAGAGCTTTGCTTCCATTTTGGCTATATAAGTGCATCTCTCACAGGTTGTAGCATTGGGTGGTAGGAGGAACAGGGTTGTCTGTGTACATGAGGCAATTTCTGCATTGCCCCAAGATGCCCAGATTCATCAGGTAGACAGGAGAAAACACCTGGAGCTGAACCTTAGACATGCCTGGTGGGTGCTTATTTATTAAGTACTAAAAACTGTTTTCCTTTAGACAAGTGAGGAAAGTTGAGTGCTATAGTAATTTGTAGCTCATTTAGTGCTTACAATCAGTTCTGAATAAGTGCTAAGCTCAAAGAAACAGATTTTAGTGCTAAAACTAAAAAACTGGCTAGTTCTAAGGGAAAATATGAAGAGCACACTTTATGGCACTGGGAATAGTTTAAACCTAGCTAAGTGGCGATGCATAAAGTGTATATATATATATATATATATATATATATATATATATATATATATATATATATATATATATATTAATATAACTAGCAAATGAGCAAACTGATTTAAACAAATTAACCAATTAACCAATAAAAGGCTAAAAACTGAGCCCCTTTTCAAGAAGTCTTCGATCAGACAAGTTCTAACTGCACAC
This sequence comes from Protopterus annectens, assembly GCF_019279795.1. Lineage (NCBI taxonomy): Eukaryota > Metazoa > Chordata > Ceratodontiformes > Protopteridae > Protopterus > Protopterus annectens. The sequence goes on from NC_056737.1 coordinate 1,630,660,221, forward strand.
TTCTGCCACTAGGGTGCAGGGGAACCTTCTCCAGAAAAAGAAGGTCTGGATTAGTGCTCAAGTTATACAAACAAAGCTAGATTCAGCAGGTCTGAATTTATTCTATGCTACATCAAACAAGGCGTACCAATTTCAGAAAGAAACAGTTAAAATAAGCAGGAACAAGAAACCTTTAAAAAGAAACTCCCAGCTCAGCAGGGCAGAATCTACCATCTCCTCCAACAAGAGTGCAGACCACACCTTCTTAATGTAAAATAACTGGCCCAAAGCCCAAGTGCTTAAACCAGAACTGATACACTTTTAGAATAACAGACACTAAGCCTTCAATCAGCAACTCCCAACTTAGAAGGATGTAAGCTACCTGTCCTGCCACAACAGTGCAGACCACAAACCTTATTAATGTAAAACAACTGGTCTGAAGCCCAAGTACTTCAACCAAAGGTTTAGAATAACAGTTACAATTTAATCAGGCTAATAAGAAGCAGTAATAAATGCAGCAGAATAAATGCAATTAAGTACTTTTAAGAACAAGCAGCAAAAGTAAAATAAAGTAGGAAGAAACACAAATACAGTAAAAGCAGATGAATAAAGTGCAATTTTTTATATAACAATAGAAAATAAGCAAACTGATTTAAACAAATTACACAATTAACCAGTAAAAAGCTAAAAACTGAGCCCTGTTCCAGCAGTCTTCAATCAGACAAGTTCTAACTGCATGCTCCTGCCACTAGGGTGCAGGGGAACCTTTTCCAAAAGAGATGGCCTGGATTAGTGCCCAAGTTATACAACGGTAGAGAGGTGACTTAAAGTAAATTAGAATAAACTTACTCTTATCAATAGCATGACTTTGATAGAGAAACTTAAGAAACTATATAATCTACACATTATGGGAGGAATAAAGTACAGGCACTAACAAGAAGTGAAGGATGTTTCTAAAGGAGGCACCACACAATTCCTATCCTCAGTCTTTTCTGCCCGACGTGCACACACACACACACACACACACACACACACACACACACACACACACACACACACACACACACACACACACACACACACTGAGTCCCCAAAACACAACAATACAAGAGACACACACAAAGACATGTCAGGACCACAGAGGGACAGAGCAGGATGCACTGTACTACAAGCGGCCTTAAACAAAAACCTATATAATTTCATCTGCATACACACACACACACACAGACACACACACATGCACACACGCACACGCACACACATACACACACACACACACACACACACACACACACACACACACACACACACACACACACACACACACACACACACACACACACACACACACACACACACTCACTCATCTCCCTACATCATTTCCTACACACACACATGCACACCCATGCACACACACACGCACACATGCACACACGCACACACACACACACACACACACACACACACACACACACACACACACACACACACACACACACACACACACTCACATCTCCCTACATCATTTCCTACACACACACACACACACACACACACACACACACACACACACACACACACACACATACACTCACACACACACACGCACATGCACACGCACATGCACACCCACACACACACACACACACACACACACACACACACACACACACACACACACACACACACACTCTCTCTCTCTGTCTCTTTCTCTCTCTCTCTCACACACACACACACACATCACCCTACACACCAGAGACAATATTTTACTTAGAGACTAAAAAGTAAAAAATAAAATGATAAAAAAAGATTTTTTTAATAAAGAATATTTTTTATTGAATCACTTTAAAAAGTAAAAAATAAGGAAGAAGAATGAAAACTTTGCAAAAGAAACATAGACAAGCTGTTTTCAGAAAAGCATTCAAGATTGGTTTTGTTTATTGTGTTAATGAGGTACCAGAAGAAGTAGCAGCAATCATCAAAACCAACCTCAAATGCTTTTCTTCGTTTTCATTCTTGGTTTATCAACAAAACAGTTCCTTTAACATGTAGTCTTCGTATAATATAGATGATCAGTGCTGGTTATTTTCAATAATTTATCATCTACCAGAGAAAGAAATTTAAGTTTTCATATTTTTGTCAGATTTCAAATCCTTTAAAATTGCTTCAATGAGCAGTATGGTGACAACAATACTGAAGGTGTTATCTGCATGAAAAGTACATATATAAATATTTTGACATGGGGAAATGACAGAATGTTCCATTCAAGAACTCTGGGGCCTATGGGCAACAGAAAGGGATGTTGCAAAACAAAGCATTTATAGCTGTATTATTTCAGTAGAGGTGAATGTGAATCAGAGCACTCATTTTAGAGAATACATACAAAATGAAACTTCTACATAGTGGAAAACAATGGAGGATCTTGATCTTAATCATGATATTACTGGTTTTCCAAATACAGTGATACAAGGCTGTACTCCAAAAGGACTTGGGTGTGGAATAACATACCATACCAGGCAGATATTCCATGCCTGAGTCCAAATAATAGGGCCCCACCAGTTCCCATTCACAGTAATGTAATGGGGACTGGCAGAGCGTAATGCCTGATTCCAATGTATGAGGCTGAATCATGGCAAAGCCCTTTGAAAGGAATGGGCTTCTCAGTGAGCCAGAAACTACATCTGTATGTGGAAATAGGTAGTGTAGGCAGTATGTAGTATCACATACAGGTGCAGTTGTACTGAAGGTTTCTGGCATCTGGATGACATGCCTCTAATTAGGCAAGTGCTTGGCTGTATGCAATGTAAGCTGTCCTCTGAATTCCTTTGGGAATGGCTCAGTTTAGTGTTTTGATAATAAGAATTAACTCCTTAGTTGGTTACTGGCCTGTTTGCCCACACCTATTCCAAGGTGAGGTGCATGCAGGAATGCTAGCTGTACAAGTCGAGATGCCTGCATTCGACATTTCAACTTACAGATGAATCTACTACTCCTAAGAACTTTGGGCATCTAAGAACTTTGGGCATTTTTAGCACTATGCTCAGAATAGATAATGAGGCTCATTAATGTAGAATGAAAGACAATTGTATTACCAAAAAAAACTGAAGTCAGGAAGCAAAAGAATTTAGCTGTTTTTTCTTTTTATTTGGTACCTCAGCTAACAAGCCTTCAAGGAATAAAATAGTACAAATTTAGCAGCCTTTTTATATCCCATTAATTAAGTGTACTAATACATTCCAGTTAATACATTCCTAATTACTACAAACGTTACACCCAAGCTTAAAGGTGTAACCCCCTCCCCCCCATAAGTGAACTGTGCTGCCCATGCGGGAAGTGTTGACAGCTTTTTCTTTAGTGTTCTGGCCCAACCCTTTGGATGTCAGTATATGGAGGGAGAAGAATTCAGATGTAGGCTGTTGACGCTGGAAACAAAAATTATTGTGAACCTGAGAACATTATTTCCATACAGGTTAAATCTAGAAATTAATTGGGATGTTTAAAGAAATTATGTATAAAAATTAGGGGTTTGTTAGAGTGTATATAGGTAGTTGTATAAAAGTGGTAAGAGTAATGTTAATACCAAATCAAGGGAAAAAGTGCAATATAGGCTAGTTGTATGCAAGTAATGTAAATTCAAATTACTGAACAGATTTAATATGAAATTGTTAGTAACTAATGTTTAATAATTGTTTAATAATTGTGTAATTAATTTGTGAATAGTGTATGGTATTTTTCTAGGGTATATTTAGGAAGTGCTTCTGTATGTTACAGTGGATAGTTAATTCTTTCTTTCACTTATGGGGGGTACACCTTTAAGCTTGGGTGGAAAGTTTGTAGTAATTAAGAATGTATTAATTGGAATGTATTAGTACACTTATTTAATGGGATATAAAAAAGCTGCTAAATTTGTACTATTTTATCCCTTGAAGGCTTGTTAACCGAGGTACCAAATAAAAAGAAAAAGCAGCTAAATTCTTTTGCTTCCTGACTTTAGTTTTTTTTTTTTTTGGTTGTGGAGAAATCTTTGTTCCCTTCCCTTTGAGAATTGATGTTTTATGTGAGACAGTTGTATTACCTCATTTGTAACAGTGCCCACTCCAATTCGATATTTCAGCATTGAGAAATATTGAATTAGGAGTGTCCTACCTCAGGATGATGTCATCTTAAGGGGAGGAGTGGATTTCTCAGTACAGAGTAGTGAGAACAGGAGGGCAGAGGCCATTTACTCTCACTATGCCTGTCTTAGATTCTGGACCAAAGAATTAAAGACAGATACAACAATGGCATGGTATACACTTACTCTGAGTAAAACTGACTTATTTATGATATAATTACTATTTTTAATTTGATATACCTTTTTAAAAGTAAATATGGGTTATTCAAGGAAAAACTGTGTTTAAAGCATGATAAGATCACAGTATTTTCCAGTGTTTTATAATAATTTGTTTTATAATATAGGCTTGTCTATTATGCATTAGTGGAAATTGAAAAACAGGATTAACAGAGTTCTGGTTTCTATTAATAACCTTAGAACTATAGTGCCTTGAAACTCAATCAGATATAATTCTTCTTCTTTCGGCTTTTCCCAGTTAGGGGTCGCCACAGCAGATCACCTTGTCTGCTCATGATTGGCAGTGGAGTTTTTACAGTGTCGAGTTGCCAGCCCGGCACCCAACCTTCCACAGAAGGCACACAAACATACACACTCACACCTAGGGCCAATTCAGAGTGCCCAAACAACCTATAGCATGTCTTTGGGATGTGGGAGGAAACTGTAGCACCCAGAAGAAACCCATGCGACCACAGGGAGGACATGCAGACTCCACACAGAAGGCACCCTAGCCGAGGATCGAAACAGAGATCCTCTTGCTGTGAGGCAGCAACACTAACCACTGCACCACAGTGGCTGCCCCTCAATCAGATAGAATATAGTATGTAAATGAATTAAGACTGTCATCATATATACAGTGGTATTTATAGAATGTGCATTAGTAAAAACCATTGGAACTATTTGGAGTGGTTAAAGCATATTCTTGTTTTCATCACATATTTAAATATATCATCAGAAGAATTATGTATTAAAAGGAAATGTTTACAAACTTTTAAGATGGATGAATGGCCAAAGGAGCAAATTATGGTTTTGTTATTTATTTATTTACATTTGATAACTGGATAGTGTCCGACAAGTCCAGAAGCCCATTTTCAGCGGAGACCGAGGGAGAAAAGCTCCATGGAAGATTACATAATTATACATTTGTACATATGACAATTACAATAGGAGTTCAAATGCAAGTTCCTTGACATTGTATCTAAAAGCATATAACAATGGTAGTACAATAAGCTTATACTAGTCATACAGACAGAACATATATATATATATATATATATATATATATATATATATATATATATATATATATATATTTTTTTTTTTCAGGATAAAAATATCACAAACTGAAGCTAAGAAGGTTCAATTGCCAAGAAATATTAACAGTGGGTGGTGGAGAGAAGGAAGTTAAACAGTTGTTGTATCTTTCGGCTTTTTCCAGTTAGGGGTTGCCACAACGGAGCTCCGGTCCACTAATGTTTGGCAGTAGATTTTTACGTACCGAGTTGCCAGCCCTGACGCACAACCTTCAACAAAGGTACGCCCATTCACGCATGTCTCCACACAGAAGACGCATTAGCTGAGAATCAAACAGGACAACATCTTACTGTGAGGCGACAACATTACCGCAGCACCACCACTGCAGTTAAGGAAGTTAGACAGTAAGGGGTTAAATTAGTCAGACAGGTGGAGAACATGAGCATTAATGTGAATGAATTGCATCAAACCCAGAGATGAGAAGTCTGTTTTGGAGTGGAATGTCCCCAAGAGTGTTCATGGAAGAGCATAGATTTTGTGTGTGATTTGGAGAAGGCTGAAATTTCACTTGCAGGATAAGCAGCTGGAATTCTGAGCATCAGTTGAATGAAATCAGCTATAGCAAGGGAGATTGGTGCCCTGGTAGATGCACACATTTTGAAACCCGACAATCCCACACTCTGCCTCATGCCAACTCTGCTTCACCTCAGTGTAAGTCCTCTACTGAAATACATAAGTAATGACTCATCATGTAAACTGCAGTATTGGTGTCAATGCTATTTAATGGCAAAATGGATGTTTGACCAATCCCCGTGTAACCGAACAGGATCATCATTTATTGGCATATAAACCTAGTGAATATTAATCAGTTCTCCATTTCCTATTGTCCTCCATTGTTTTTGCTATCATTTTCCTCTTAGCTCTCTTTCTTCGTATCTTTCAGCCTGTACTTGATTTTGACCCTTTTACAAACTCTAATGCTGTCTCCTCTTGTTAAAACTCCCCTTCCTACACACTTCTGTTATTATTCCACTGCCTCTCCCCATAACTCTCCCACAGTGCCACTATTACTACTGTAGCTGTTACTGCTACTACTACTGTTTACTTTTAACTTTGTTTCCTGATCACATACTGGCACTTTTAGTGAAAGTTGTTTATAGTTCAATTCTTCAGAGCTGCACATGGTTTGGCTACTTTGCCTGAGAATTACAGAGAATCTGTTGCATCTAAAGGCATCTGCTCCTAAAAGAGCAAAAATAAGTATCTTTTGCACATCTGCTGATTTTTACTGTATTTCATAAGAATCCTGTATTGTCTGCTACATTTCTCACACTTTAGTAGAACTTCAAAGCTGAACTGTTTCCACTGCTGCTGCTATAGTACTTAATTACTTTGTGTCCACTAGATTTGCAGGACTGTAGTATCTAGATTGTGTGGTTTCCCTGCACTTTAGCTTTAAAACCAGTATTTTTACATTGAGGGTTTTCTGGCTGCATTCTTGTGGCAGAAGTATACTGTAGCAAACCTATCTGAGTTGGGGACTGCTGGGTGAAAGCTTATTTTGTGTTTTCCTATTTTGTGTTTTCCTGATTGGTCTGTAGGCCTTGCTGTTGTAAAACTTGTTTTTCTGATTCTATATAAGCCTAATTTTTGCTGTAGGCTGCTAACCATGGAGCGGCAGTTAGCAGTGCCTGCAGGGGTGGCTTGTATTGGGCTGCAACCCTCCCCAACTTTCTCATAAAAAAAAAAAAAAAAAGTTTAATTACTATTTTTTACACACTAGTAGCAGTTCAAACTGCAAACCTGTGTGTAAAGCCAAAGATGCGATGTGACACGGTTGTAGCAGCATGCATGTGTGCTCGATTTCCAATTAAAAAATATATACATATCTTTTTGTCGCCAGACTTTTATAGGTTCATAGGTTTATAGCTACCTATGTACTAGGCTATCGGCCCAAGGGCCTACGTAAGCCTAGCCAACAAGGTTTCCTGGCTTACGCCACCCAAGAAAGTTATTTTCCTGTGCCACTGTTGAGCAGAGACACAGACCCTGGGGTGTATTTCCTATTTCCCGTCCACTCATCAAGATTTTTCTTGAAGAGTGCTAATGAAGAACTTTGCTTGACATAGATGGGTAGCCTGTTCCAGAGTATGGGAAGTCTCTGGGACAGGAATCTATCCCTTCAGCATGTCCTGTTTATCGTGGTGAGAAGGTGTAGGTCCCTAGAGCATGTAGCTTGGAGGGGATTAGGATTTCTTTAGGTGTAGCATGTCCAACAGCTCTGGGTTTGACATAGCTTTATATGTTAGGCAGATATCACCTCGGAGTAGGTGATATGCTACATAGTAAAGCTGGAGTTTTTTGAGACGGTCAGTGTAGGGCATTTGTTTAAGGCCAGTAATTCTCTTTCTGAGGTACTTCTGTGGCCTTTCCAGCTGCTGCAGATGTCTTTTGAGGTACATTCCAAAAGGGGTGTTGTACTCTATAATGGGTCTAATGAGTGTCAAGTAGAGGGGAACAATGACCTCTTTTTTTTTGGATGAGAACCCTTTTATGATGAGGTGTGCCACGTAGAAGCACTTCCTGACTACTGTGGTGATGTGACTATCAAAGGAGAGACTACTGTCCACCTGTGTCCCAAGGTCTCTTATCACACATTCAGTGTTAAGTAGATCGCTGCCTATGTGGTAGTTCATGGGTACAGAGTTTTTACCAAAGGGGATGACACTGCACTTTTTGGCATTGAGCTTGAGGCCATGGCTCTGACACCAGGCATCTGTCTCAGCGAGGCCCTTCTGTAAGATGCCCACATCATTTGGGGACTTGACTATGGCTCCTAGTTTTGCAGTCATCTGTGAACTTCATTAGCCAGAGGCCTTCTGTGTTAGCCTGTACTTCAGAGAAGTAGATACCAAACAGGAGAGGTCCCAGGGCTGAAACCTGTGGTACTCCACTTGTCACTGGTCTGAGGTCAGATTTGGAGTCTGCAACTTTTACAGTGTGGGTTCTGTCAGTGTGACATTTGGCAACCCATCTTGTGACGTAGGGATTTATGCCTAGTTTAGTGAGTTTAGCTATAATTCCAGAATGGGGGATGGTGTCAAAAGCCTTGGCAAGGTCAAGATAGGCTGTGTGAACCACCTTACCCTCATCTTCAGCTTTGGTGACTGCCTCAAAGAAGTTGATCAGGTTCAGGAGGCATGATCTGCCTTTCACAAACCCAAACTGGGTGGGATCCAGAGTTTGGAGGTTACCAATGTCTTTGTTTATGAGTTCCATTATGATATGTTCCATGGCCTTGCAGACCAGGCTGGTCAGGCTAATAGGGCGATAGTTCCTGGGATCAGTGGTGGCTCCCCCTTTGTGCAGTGGGATAACTGTTGCTGTGTGCCATTCAGTGGGCACAAAGCCAGATGCGAAGCTATTATTGAAAATGGTGCTTAGGTGGGGAGCCAGTTCATTCTGAAGTTCATGCAAAACGCAGCCTGGGATGTTGTCCGGCCCCATGGATGCTGTGTTTTTGGCTTTAGAGAGTACAGCTTTTACCTGCATAGTTGTGATTACAGGACTCTGCATTCTTCCTATATAGATATGGGCCCGTTAAGGGGCGAGGGAGGGTAAAGTTAGCACTGAACCTATTCTACCAGGATGTTGGCAATATCAGTTGGTTCTGTAATTTCGTGCTGTTGTGCTGTAACTCAGAGCAGATCTGGGTGTTGCCATCGAGATTCTTGACATAGCTATAGAATGCTTTGTGGTTGTCCTTAAAATTAGTGGTGATTTTGTTTTCATAGCTAGCTTTGGAGGATCTTATAAGGGATCTCAGCTTCTTACTGAGGCTGACCAGGGAGCTCCTCCACTCAGGGGATTTTACTCTCTTTTGCAACAGTTTCTTCCTTCTGTTGTACAGGTTGTTTATGGCAGGGGACCACCAGATTGGCTTCCTTTTTTGGAGGATAGTGAATTGGTTCTGTTTGGGATAGCACGATCCATGCACTCGTGTAAGTGCTTATACAGTGCATTTGTGTAGGATTCAGCAGTTGTAACTGTATTGTCCATCTGCATAGGTGTCATGAAGTTCATCACTTCTGTCTTAAGAAGCTTGAAGTTGGCTTTGAAGAAATTTTTTACCATGGTTTCCTTAATGGGGGGTGGGGGCGGGATGTGGATATCAAGGGTGATTAGCTTATGGTCGATCGGACCAACGAGGAGTTGACTTCAGGTGTGGAACACCGGTCACTCATGTTGGTAATGACTAGGTCTAAGATATTGTTACCCCTGGTGGGGGTGTGGATAAGTTTATCCAGGGCATTGGAGTTTATGAATTCCAGAAAGCATTGAGCTAAGGAGTTGGTACACGAGTAGTTTCCCCAGTTAATGGTGGGGTAGTTGAAGTCGCCCATTATTAGGGTGTTTGGTTGAACCCTAATATTTTTCAGTACATCAAGAAAAGAGGAGTGGGAATCCTGGTGAATGGTGGGGGATCTGTTGCAAGCTACAATTTGGATTGCAGTTTTGCCCAGAGTTAGTTGCACTTGGATAACCTGGGATACATTATGCTGAGCAACTAGCCTGGAGGTGTGGATATCCTTAATGAATATGGACACACCTCCACCTTTGGTGTTTCGGTCCAGGTTACATGGCCAGAAAGTGCAGTACGAGTTATAGCCTGGTAGTGCAGGGGTGCTCTCTGGAGCCTTGAACCAGGTCTCAGTCACTGTACAGATATCGATGTTCTCCATTTTAAGGAGTGCCTCGAGTGAGTGCATTTTGAGATTTAGACTTCTAGCACTGAGTAGCATTACCCCCAGTTTTTGCTTGCCTGTTCCTGTTATGGTGGTGAATTTGTCATTTGAACCTTGCCTAAAAAAGGCACTATAAGGGCGGCAAGAGCCTTAGCCAGTATCTGGAATCCCAGGGGCGACAGGTACAGGCCATCTCTGGCAAAGCATCGTGGTCTGTCAACCATGTCATCCCAAGCAGACAGATACTGGATCCCCTTAGAATGACACCAGAAGCTTAGCCAATTGTTGAAGTCAATCATTTTGTCCTTGTACTGCGATATCATTCTGGGCAATGGCAGAATGCTACTCAGGGCTAGGGTCATACCTGCCTGGGCTACAAGATCGGAGAGATCTTCCATGTCTCTTTTCATGTAGTCCAGGGAGGTACATTTCAGGTCATTCACACCAACATGGACAATGACAGATTCATATTTGTACTTGTTGTGGAGTGACCTGAGTGCTTTGGTTATGTGGCAGATCCTGGCACCTGACAGGCAGCTGACAGTAACCTTCTCCTTGTTTAGCCTGGTGAGTGGGACATCAATGTGCCTGACTATAGAGTCACCTATGACTAGTGTGTTGGGTACGTTGTTTTGTCTTATTGGCTGTGGTTGAGTGACACACTGAGTCTGTGGGCTATGTGTCATTTGGGTTGTGTTGGGGGATGGAGGTTGCTTACATTTCTGCTTTGGAGGTCTCTGTTGCTTAGACAGATTATTATTGAGAGCCTCCGCGTATGTTTTTGTTACTATGTGTGGATTTTGGTGGTGTAGGTTTAGTGAGACTATGTGATGAGAGTGCTGTGGTGCAAATGTTTACCTTCTCCTCTTGACTGTCAACTTCAGTCTTGGTTGGAGAGAATTTTACCTCCAGTTAGGCTAGGTAAGTGCATCTCTCACAGGTTGTAGTGTTGGGTGGTAGGAGGAGAGGGTTGTCTGTGTACATGAGGCAATTTCTACATTGCCTCAAGATGTCCAGATTCATAAGATAGACAGGAGAGAACACTGGGAGCTGACCCTTGGACATGCCTGAATAAAAAACTATTTTCCTCTAGATAAGTGAGGAAAGTGAGTACAAGAGCTGTTTTTCTCTAAGCAAGTGAGAAAAGTAAGTATCAAAACTGTTTTCCTCTAGGTAACGAGGAAGGTTAAGTGCTATAGTAATTAGTAGCTTATTTAGTGCTTACAAGTTCTGAACAAGTGCTGAGCACTAATAAGCAAATTTAAGTGCTAAAACTAATAATCTGAATCTGCACTAGATGAGTTACAGGACAGAAACAAGTGCAAATGCAGGCTTTCAAATCAGAACATTGAGAGAGATGGTAGTTTGGCCAATAACTACAATTTCTGGGCCACTCCTTATGTGGTAGACAGGTTACCTAGTGCTTACCACTCCCACTGATAAGCTACAAGGCGTCCCTCCAACACAGAAAGGCTTGGGATGCTCAGAAGCTTACATACAGTCCTGGATACAGCAAATCTGTATCTGGACTACACTAGATACAGGAAAGGTAGGAAACAGGCTTACACTATTTTTTTTTGTTACAGAAAAGTAGCTAAAACAGCAGTGACGACAATTCACATGCAGTGCAAGCTACACAAGTATGTAGCAATATTAGACCAAACACAGTTATAAAAAATGCAATTAAATTAAAAAGGACTAAAAGCAAGTGCAGAAGTAGTTTATTAGGTAGAATGTGGTAAAGAGATGGGACTGGGGGAGTGTCTCAGATCAAATCTACAGTGGGGTGGGCAACTGCAAAAGCCACCAAAGGGACAAAATGCTTTCAACAGAGATCTGAAAAACTATATGCAACAATTAACAGTACAAACTCTAAAACCAAAAAAATATACGTAGCTCTGTATATTTCCAGATAGATTGAAAAGCAGTCTCTCAGAACACAGGTTCCAGCAATGAAATGCAGTCTGTTACTAACAGGTCTAATTTTATGCAAGTGATCCTTGAGTTAGATAATACACAATCTGTAAAAAACAGTTATACCAACTGAAGACACAGCAGAAAATAAGGGGAGGTGGGGAAAACACTTTCAGCAGAGATCCAAAAAACTATAAGCAACAATTAACAGCACAAACTCTAAAACCAAAAAAAATATTTAGCTCTGTATATTTCCAGAGAGATTGAAAAGCAGTCTCTCAGAACACAGGTTCCAGCAATGAAAAATTTTAAAACAGTCTGGATTGTGAAGACTGCAGGCATCAATGAAGATGAAGATGCCTAGAAGTCATTGTGATTTTAACTGCAGGAAGTAGAATGCCGCTGGGACTGTTAAGTCCGCAGCCTGTCACATAATATGAGTATGTGACTCAGCCGCTGATTAGTCGTTTTACTCTCATGTTCTCTTCCCATGTTTTAACTGGATATAGTTAAATTGCAAGGGAGAGAGCATGAGAGATGGAGGACTGCTGAAAAAAACAGTGTCATTTGTTTAATCATTGACTGGAGAATCAGAATCAGTAAGGTAAGAGAAGACACGGTAGGCTATTTGTAAATTAATCCCCCCCATAAAAAGATTAATTAATTAATTTTTTTTTTCTGGTAGGGTCAAGCAGATACTTTCTGCATTTATTTTTTTTCCTGACAGGGTCAATGAGATAATTTCTGTATTTATTTTTTTCTTGGCAGGGTCGACTAGACGCTAGTGGTCTGTGTATTTTGGGGGCTGTTGATGACTTTCTTTTTTTAAAATAAAATATCCTGGCTGGGTTAACCAGATACTAGGGAGGCAACGTGCATGGGGTGGCTGTTGATGATTTTCTTGTGTTAATATAATACACTGGCAGGGTCAACCAGGTACTAGTGGTCTGTATGTTTTAGGGGCTGTTGATGACTTTTTGTTTTAATATAATATCATGGTAGGGTAGGGTTAACCAGATACAAGGGAGACAATATGTTCTGGAGAGTGTTGATGATTTTCTTTTTGTAATATAATATTCTAGCAGGGTTAACCAGGTACTAAGGAGGCAGTGTGCTTTGGAGGCTGCTTGAGTGTGGATGTCTTTTTTCTAATAAAATATCCTGGCAGGAGTCAAACAAATACTAGGTATGCAATGTGTTTTGGGGGCTGCTTGTGGATGAAATGTTTTTTTTTTAGCCTAATATCTTATTTCAGGGTAGATTAGGATGATGTGGAATGTTTTGTTGCTGAAACTCTAGCCTTGCATGACTGAAGTGTGTAGGAGTGAACTAAAGTAAGATCACCTGCAAGCTCTTGACCGTGTGATGCTAAAGAAATACAGTCATGTAATCATAGTCTTCTCTTTTCATTATTTTAAACAGTGAAGGCTCAAAGCAGATATTGTGGGTAGGCAATTTGGCTTGGGTCTATGTCTAGTATATGTGAATGAAATGACTGGCCTTACTGTTGTACTTCTGACTTGCTTTCCAAGAGTAACGTGAATTTGAGTGAAGTAAGGTTGACCACAGGCTCTGAACTCTCACTATTGTTTATCTGAAAAATACATATATTAATAATAGTGTTCTCTTTTATCCTTTTTGTCTTTTAACCTTACAAGATTAAATCAGATACTGTGGGTGGGGTGGGCAATAGGGATTGTGGCTATATGTAAATGAAGCAACTGGCCTTGCTGTTTACTGTTGTAATTCTGGTATTGCAAGACTGTAATAGTTGTCTGTACTTTCCGATGAATGTAATCTAATTATGAAATGTATGAGTCATTCTTAATGTATGTTATTTCTTGTTTGTTTATGTATATACTGAATGTCTGCTTAAAAATGTGTGTAATATGTTAAAACTTTTCTCCCAGGACATATTCATAAAAGGGTTTTTTTGATTAAAGACAGTTGGACAAACCTGAGTAAACAAAAGTAAAATAAATAAAATGAAATGTGCATTTGTATAAGGTGAGCTGGCACACACGAGTTGTGACTACTGTTTATGTTAGCTAAATGAAATTAATGCAAGTATGTTAACTTAATCCTAGCAGGGTCAAAGCAGATACTTTGTTTGGTAACGGAGAGGGGGTGCTGTTTATGAATGAAAAGAGTTGACTGGTCCTGCTCTTTACTGTTATAATTTTGGCTTTGCAAGATTAATGTGTATTTTGGTAAAGTCAACTGTCATACTAGCCTGTGTCAGTGTCTCTTAGAACAACTGGCACATTAGATATTGGACTGACCTTGAATTGTGAATAATTAATTAAAATAGTAAAGTGGGATTTCCAAATCGCCTTGCTTTTCACTTGGCATTGTACAAAATGCAGATTACCTGATATAGTAAGATGTATGTTTACTACATTGTGTGTAGTCATAATAGTTTCATGCAGTCAGACCAACCACTTTTTTACTGCTTACAGATGTTTAGGTTTTGTGCTATTATAGCATAACCTAAACACCTCATTACTCTGAAATGTGATTTAGTCTAGTGTTTGGTAGACTATTCAGCATGTGCAATAGTGATTGAGCAATTATTTTATGTAACATGGTAGGCATGATCAGTGTTGATCCCACTGTATCATAGCTCCACCCTGTGAAGTCAACCCGACCTCTTTCTAGTTGTCTCTACCTCATTCAGATATCTTCTGCAGCCCCCCTTTGATTTGAAGTCACCAGATTATCTAATAATCACCGGTGCCCTGTATAGACACAAACACTTTCAAGTTAAAATTTCCCTTAAGAACAATATCTCTGCAACCTTCTCCAGCCCCTCTGCTGCTGTAGAGCATCTGAGCTGCATAGAGCAGCATCACCTGTTGGAAAGCTGCGGTTCACACCAAGTATGACACCCATTCTTTGTCCATGTGCTATCATCCCAGGCCTGTTAAATATCCCCAGTCTTCTTCCTGGTTAAACCCATAGTAAAAAAAAACTGAAGCTATGAATAGGAGCTTTCCTGCTATCTCTGTGGTGAGCCTGGTGGACATGGGCATCCTGAGGCAATGTAGCAATTGTTTCATTTATACTGACAATCACTTAATCCCAAACAAACACAGTATGTGAGAGATGTAGTTACAATCTGAAAATTGAGACACAACTCTCACATGTTGACAAATCAAATGATAAACAGATTGTCAGTACAAGCACATCATTTCCCTCACTAAATAAGGTCTTGACACATAACCCCACATGTGCGGTGGTACTCACAAGTAAATTAGTAAAACCTCAGAGGCCTCCCATACTCTGCCCCCAGAAACCACATACAAACAAAACCAAGTCAACACCAACCACTACACATAAAAATACATATCACAGTGTCTCCAGAAGCAAGCCCCTAAGGTGAAACACCACACATTCAAACATCTTGGTCATACAAAACTCTATCATGAGACACACGGATGACCCTCTCACCAGGCTAGATAATGAGAGGGTTACAGTTAGTGGCGTGTCAAGGGCCAGAATGTGCCAGATCCTGCAGGCACTCAGGTCACTCAATCACACGTACCAGTAAGAATGAGTCATAGTCCATGTGGGTGTGAATGACCTGAGATGTACCTGGCTGGACTATATGAAGAGACTCATGATGGACTTCTCTGAATACATGCCGCAGGTGGGTATGAGTCTCGCTTTGGGCAGGATTCTACCCTCACCAAGGATGATACCACAATGCAAATAGAAAATTATTGACTTGAATAAATGGCTTAACTACTTTTGTCATTCCAAGGGGATTCAGTATTTGTCAGCCTGGGATGACATGATCAACAAATCAAGCTGCTTTACCAGAGATGTTCTATTAAACTGAAGTTACTCATGTTTTACAGTATTTTATTCATATCTCATTTGCTGTTGTAACATTATGTTTTTCATATGAGTCCCTATGCATTTTAAAAGATTGGTTAATGCATATCCCATCTTATTGTTAAATGAACATGAACCAGTTATCTAATAAAGACAGGTGCACTATCTACGCACAATAATCATAGCATAGTGTTAATTAACGTATGTGTAGACAAAACATGCATAGGCTAGGCACTGATACAGGGACTCCTTTCAATAAATAAAAACAAACAGATTGTGGCCAACAAGGCTGTGCAAAGCTTTTACCCATCCATAACAGATAAATATTTTGTATAATGATGAAGAAGCACATAAATGATGTACAAACAAAATAACGGATGAAAGTCTTACACCATTAAGGAGAAGAGTTAATTCAAAGAATGTATCAAATCTCTATTAAACAGCACTAATCAGAATATTTAACCTGTGCTTTGGATGAGAGACAGAAAACTAGCATCATCCACCTATTGTGTAATTCATCCAGCCTAATCATCATCCTGACCAACTTTCAGATGAAGATAAAATTCAACTTGTACAGCACTTGCACCACATTGTACATCTTTCACAGCAGCAACAGACTGATGAAATAGAAACTTCTATTTTACTTTTAAGGCACACAATGTGCTACAGCATTAGCATGCTCCCAGACTGCTGTCCTAATGACTGTAGTCCTGCATACCTTACAAACAATATTACTTCCTAATCACATATACTGTGCAACAAAAACACATATATTGATGCTGCTTTGCATTGTTTTTAACAGGAGTGTCTGCCCTTGTGCACCGTGCATCCTGCCTTTACCGAGTGGTAGCTGGTGTCTGAGTACCATATCGTTTCTCCGTTAAGATGTTCAATGACTGCTTGTTTGCAATTAGCAGCTCTTGTTAAAACATTACACCTTGCATAAATGCATGTCCAGAATAGCAAGCAATATGAATATATGAGCACAAAAAATGTTGTCTGCTGCTTGGTAACTGCATTAACACTTTTTTCTACCAGCAATATCATTTGTTATTTTACAGACTGGTGAATGAGATTAGCTAGCTCGATAGGTAGATAGACAGACAGACAGACAGTCAGATAGCTAGACTAAAGAAGAGAAGTTGTTAATTGCAATCCACGTGACTTTGAAAAATAGTAAGAAATTAAATTACTGGGCCTAGGCAATAAAGATGTTATCTTACAGTTCTCAATGCAGCCAGAGACAAAAAGTCAGTACTGGGGTGAACTAATTGCTATTCTAGAAGGGTGGAGGTTTGAAATTGTTTTATGTCTTCCAGAAGCTGTAGAAGATCTTAGCAATTCTCTCTGTGTGTATTACTGACACATAGGTGCTAAATCCTGGCAGTTTCTAGTTTTGAGAGGGTTGCATGGGTACCAGAAATCAGATGACCAGATCTATGTGATGTTATTCTGTAACCCATCACCAAAAATAATGTTTAATACTAGGTGAGACTGAAGTCCACAGCACTCTGTTTTTGTAACCTGACAAAGAAGGATCTCTCACTTACTTCATCATGCCTTGCTCTAGCTAGTAAGTAACCAGGGAATAATAATTCTTTAGATCAATCAGGAAAATATAGTGATATTAGTTAAGTATTATTTTTCTGTAACTTTGTGAACGTGTCCACCTGTGTTATTTTTAATATTTCCTGTGATGAAACTCTGATGTTTATTGTAAATGGATATTTAGCATTTTCATGTTCTTTTATTATTTATTATTAAATATATTTAAACTTTTCATTGTGTCTGGTCTTTTATAGAATATTTAACCCTTGAGAATACTTATATCTGTTGGTGACACTGTGGCCACTCCTGAAAGCCTGGCTGTTTGGTCAACATTACCATTTGTATTAATATTAATTATACTTGGTATAATTGTGTACCCTTGCAAGAGCCTTAGAGTAGCTGGCTTTGGGGCATCTGGTGGCATTGTAACTACCCTATAGTCTGGACAGAAAGGGGCATAGTTAGAAAGTCTGTGCCAGCCTTTCCCAGGTGTGTGTGTGTGTGTGTGTGTGTGTGTGTGTGTGTGTGTGTGTGTGTGTCAGCTACTTGGAGCAGGGACATGAAGCACTGGCTTCACAGAGAGAGTGGTGAAGAACTTGGCTTGGACACTCAGCTGAGTTCTCAACTCTATAGCTGTGCCAGTGGAATGTCTTTTACTGGGGACATAGAGGGAAACCCAGAGCCTGGACTGAATGTGTTTCCTATGTGATTTTAAGGGAAATTGTGTTTGATGCAGAGAGCTGCATCTGGAAATACTGGGTGTATCCATTTGTTTCAAGTGAGCATCCTTCTCCAGTGCCAGTGGTAAGGATTCAGGCTCCTTGATTGTTGGCTCAGAGTGGGGACGTCACAACTAAACAGGCATATATCTCTCGAACCACATATGGACAACTAATGCACTTATAAGTAGAGTCTGTAGTGTAAACTGGTACCACTTAGTGAGTTGATGGGATGGAGGTGTAGAACCCATCATATGTACAGACTGCTTATGGCACGGTAGTTATATACAGTAACTATAAGGCTGTTCTTAATGATGTGACTGACAAACATAACATACATAGAAGAACAGAAAAATTATGTTTGTCAGTAAAATAAAGGCTCTAAGGCTATATCTGAAGACATCGCAGTGCCTGGACTGGTGGTGGTTGCAGATATAGAATGTTGCTTACATCTCCAATGGGCGAGTAGGATTTTTAATCATGTAGAATCCTGATATGGACAGCTATGTTATGTTGGGGGGACATGAAAATCAAAAATTATCTGATTTCTTACAAGAAAAATTATTTTCAGTTTTTCTTTTTAATATTACAGAAAGTACAATACTATATCTAAAGCTCCTTCATAATTCACAAAGCAATAGAAATTGCTAACAATCTATAACTGTTGTGTTGTGTCTTTCAGCTTTTCCCGGTTAGGGGTTGCCACAGCGGAACTCCGGTCCGCTAATGATTGGCAGTTGATTTTTACGTGCCGAGTTGCCAGCCCTGATGCACAACCTTCAACGAAGGTACACCCATTCACGTATGTCTCCACGCAGAAGACGCTCTAGCTGAGAGTCAAACCGGACAGCATCTTAGTGTGAGGCGACAACACTACCACAGCACCACCACTGCGGATACTGCTAATGATGAGTATTTATTTTGATAAAATTAAAACAAGCTATAGCTTTGACTATGGTTTATCCTGCACAGTCTTACAGCTCATGAAAAATATTCCATATTGGTTATTTGAAAATATGGCATATTTATGGGCAAGGAAAGTTAATAAGCTGGGCTGCCATTGAAAATTACAAGCTGAGTTGTGATAAGGAAGATTCAGTGGCAAACGACCGTCCTAGCAGCAGATAACATTGGCTATTTGTCTGAGCCACTGTGGGGCCTGGACTATTCCTTTCATACTTTGTCAACACTTTGTGTTCAGTTTAAGCTTTTCGTTGAAACAGATTATTCTCAGCATGCATGGGCTGGTATTAAGTGAAAGGATAAAGTTAGGATTCCAGATGGAATGGTAAGTACAGAAGAGTGACAGCTTGAATCATCAGGGGACTTATATAACAGACAAAGTGATTTGGGTGTGGATTATGTATACTGTCATAGAACAACATAACATTAAAGTATTTAATTAATGTTAAGCAGTAATACATCATTCAAAGTGTTCTGCAAAAAGATCACATTTGTTCAAAGCAATGCTTCTCAGAAGTGACATCATCAAATCATACTCTAAACTGCGAAGAATGTGTTAGCAATTAATCAACCAGGAAGTCTGTCTAATAAATAAGAAATGGTTCCAGTAAACACACTTTTCAAAGTCTATTATTTCACAGTGTGTAGGGAATAAATCAACAAGAGCACAGCAGGTGTCTTGTAAACACAGTAGGAGAGGCTTTGTAACCAAAATAACGGAGAATAAAGTAAAATTAAAGTCAACAAGAGCCTTCCAAATTGTCATGCACCTCATAATGGAATAATCTGCAGGTGGTCGAGCTTTTTATGTGTGACCTTGTGGAGCTCTTCATCAAAGACGCCTGAGGAATTCGTATTGCTGACAACATTTTTAACAGCAGTGTGGAAAAGCATTGCTTTCTTTATCATAATTATTTTGGTATCTCCCAAAATATTATTCAGGAACCAACCAATTAAAGAGAAACATATGCTAGGTTTGGTTTCAAGAACTGAAAACAAAATGCAGCTTACTTATTACAACAGAAATATGCCAATGCCGTGCATAGGAATAAATGTTAATATACAAAAAGATGCTTTATCAATATTTTGACAATTTTCTGCTATTGTGTTATTATATCATTACTTACATCATATACTGCCCATTCACTACTTTTATTGCACATAGCCCTAAATGTTATGAATATTTTACCCACTAGCCTCATTAGAATGCTGAAGTAAAGTGTCCTTTATTTACAGGAAAATATCCCAATCTTTAAGTGTTTTTTTCCTAAAGCTGCATTTTTTTCACTTTCCTTAATATATAACTGGACTGATAGAAGCAGGCATATATCTGATTATGATATCCTGGTTGTGTAACCTCTATCTCCACTTTAAAGGTTTGTCCTGTATGTATACGATTCATGCACAGTGGTGTATATGTATACTAGCTAGGTGCACCATTTGAGGAATAAATATGTGCTAAACATTAAGTAAATGGCAACGTCATTATCCATGCATTTAATAATGTTTTTGTACTCTTAGGGTAAACTTACAGCAAAAGGAGTGTTTATTTGTGCATTATGAGTCATCTGCATTCAGAAGTTTAGTTTGCCAAGCAGACCCATGGCCTGCTTGGTATATTGTATTAAGGCAAGGTAGGGATTAAATAAAGTAGTGTAGGGTGAAAGGGTATGGTATGGATGTTTGCATGCATCATTCACTCACACCCAAGCAGTCATACAACATGTAGTGGAGTTTTGGCTGAGTAATTTTCTTTCTCAAGTAGGCTAGGTCTTAACAATTAAGTGTTGGGTTAGTATTCAGTATCAGGTATATAGTTAGCCTTGTTTTGATAGTCCATTAAGACAAGTTTCTTTTTTTAGGTATGGCCAGAGTGGTGCTGTCAGTTTTGTTAGTTGGTTAGCAAGAGTAACTTGGTGTAAGGTGTATGCTTTTTTTTGTGGAGGTTGGTTATTTGCTTATAGGGGGTCTAGTAGAAGTTATGCAGGCTAGCCTAGAATGTGTTCACTGGTGGGTAAGGGAGTTAAGATGGTGGTTATTTATTATGTTTTCCAACTATGGGAAAATGGTGCAGTGGTTATCTTTCACTTTGGCTGGCTGGTACATGGTTGCCATAGCAGCCTATGTGTGTTAGGTGGGCAGGACGGTTGCTAATTAGTGGATGTGGTTTCAGTTAGTCACAACACACTTGCTAGGGTATGGATTTTTACAGCATGCTCAAAATTTGCCTAGATGAGATGTTTTCATCAGATCCTCATAACATTTTTGTCTGTTTGGCATATTGTTGAACATTGAAGTAACAAAGTAAGTACAAATAGATGAGTTTCAGGCTTATACCCTTCCTAGATCAATGTTCTAAGTTTATAAAGCAATATTTAAAATCGTCTTTATTTTTGCTCTTTTCTCCCATTTTAGGGCTTTGCAAAGTTTCCTAGGACACAGAGGTTGTGAGGTATGATTGCTAGTCACTGGTTGGGGTGAGTGTGGAGAAATGTTATCAGGCAATGCTTAGTACTGCACTGTAGGTGCAGCCCTTAGTTTGCAGGACATTGTTGGAGCTGTGAACAAATTGTCTAACTGCTGAGTGATGCAGCTGGTTGGCTACATAGGGAACATGACTGATGAGATTACATCATGGCAGGCATATATATCTAGCAGGTTAGGTAGCTCTCTTGTACATGGGTATATATATATATATATATATATATATATATATATATATATATATATATATACATGCACATATACATACAGGTACACCTGATAGGGGTGTGGGTATGCATAGTTATTTATATATGCACGCATATATGTAAATATATGTAGGTAGATATATGTATTGCTAGTTATATATAGATAAAGCCATTAAAAAGTCAGAGTACACTACTTCAACTGCATATGGATTAGATGGGGGAGCAGGGTAGTTGGAGGGGCTTTGATGGTGGGTTATTGGCTTAGATGGATTGGAGGGGATGGTTAGGTTACATTTGTGTGTGCTTTAGTTTTAATTTTAGCATCTTTTGACAGCTGAGTTGGCAGCATTTGTTGGGGTGGAGGTGTCTTGAGCTGGGCATTTGGGTGATAATTGTTCAAATTTAAGTTGGTCGGTGGGTAAGGCAAGGAAGTATGGAAATCTGGCTTGTCTTTGGACTAACTGTGATTGTTTTTTTTAGACCAGGATGGTGGCTGTCAATGCCTTTGAAGACCAGTGGGTCAGTACTGTGACACAAGTGGAGACATTGTTCCATGAGGCTTAATTTCCAGGCAAAGTGCTATTGATGTTGACAATTTTGATAGCAGCAATTGATTTGCAGGCTGAAGGGGATCACATTCATAGAAGCTGGAGGAAAAGGAAAGCTGATAGAGCAGAATTTGGTCAAGAGGTGGCCATAGTAGTGCGGAGAGAACAGTTAATGGATCTGGTGATGTCTGAGTCAGCAGTGGCGGTCTCACAGCAGGTGGGTCAGTACTGTGACACAAGTGGAGACATTGTTCCATGAGGCTTAATTTCCAGGCAAAGTGCTATTGATGTTGACAATTTTGATAGCAGCAATTGATTTGCAGGCTGAAGGGGATCACATTCATAGAAGCTGGAGGAAAAGGAAAGCTGATAGAGCAGAATTTGGTCAAGAGGTGGCCATAGTAGTGCGGAGAGAACAGTTAATGGATCTGGTGATGTCTGAGTCAGCAGTGGCGGTCTCACAGCAGGTTGCAGCTAATTCTTTGGTTGTTTTGAATGAGGGTGTAGGGGATTTGAGTATGGGCTCAGAAGGACAGTTAGCAGGTTTTTTTTTGTAGGATTTAAGCACTACTGCCAGACTGAGATTACAAGAGTTGTTAGTTGCAGGGTAGAATAGCCAGCAGTCTGATGACAACGTAATAGGCGTTTCTTTGTTTACTTTGCAGGAGGTTAGGACACAGTCAAGCCAAGCAGCATTAGATAAGGTTGTTTCAGGAATAAGCCCACTGGAATCGGTTACTGTAGCTGGTCCAAGTCTGGGGTTGGATGCAGCATCAGGTCAAATCTTGTTGATGGCTGTGTTGGGTTTGTTTGTTTCTTTTTTTTTTAAATATTTATTTATTTTCCTTTTACATCTTGAATTCATATAAAGCCTTTTACAAGTGAAATAATAATAGTACAGATATTGTTCATTCATGCTTACTATGTTATAAAATATGAACGATTAATATTAATATATGGCAAAATGTAACAAAAATGAACAAAAAACAAACTAGATAACCCATACACACTATGTACAATAAGTACTAACAAATGTATTCTTATTTAACCTACTTTCCTACCTCATGAAGTGAATATCTGACATCAATCTACCATCAATGTAAAAGGTATATGTCCTATAGTCTAATTAACAAAGTACTAATATCTGCCTGAATTAGCTTAAAATAGTATCACGGATGGCCATCCAATATTGGAGAAAATATGAACATTTATTAAAGCTGTTTGTTATCAGCTTATGCGCTAAAATATACTTGATTGCCATTTGTCTGAAGCTCGTCCATGAACACTTACTCCTATCCAACCAATTTTGAGTGATATATAGTTTTATCAATGAGAAGAGGGTAACAAGAATATGTAATTTTTGTTTTGGAAGGTTATCAGAAGTTATCAGAAGTATTATGTAATAATATGAATTCCCATGATAATGTGGATTTTTCATATCCCGTTTTCTCAAGTCTAACTCTCAATGAACACCAAAGTTTGTACATACATTTACCACTCCAGAAGATATGAATTAGATTTGCTTTGTGGGAGTGGCAATACAGGCAGTTAGGGGAGACTTTTGCACTAACATTTTTTATTATTACTACAGTTAAATAGGCATTGTTTGTGATCATTAATTGAGTATAAGTACGTTTTTTAAAGAGGGTTAATTTAAGTGTGGCTTTAGTGGCTTGAGATTTTTGATTATCATTCTGTTTCATCCATTAGTTCAACATAAGAATGGATGACTGATATTTGAGATGAATAATCAATTTGTATGAGTTGGATAACATTTTTTATTTGGTTGTAATAGCTTCCATAATGTTTTACATGTATTAACATTTTTTTTCATTAATTTCAGATTCCCCTGTAATTGAAACAGTTAATTCCCTAATCTGTCTTAAAATTATGGTGTAACTCTTGGGAAGCTTTACAGATTTCCTTATATCATCCAAAGATTTATTTCTATGAACATATATGTGTCCCATAGGTTTTTCTCCTTAATAAGCGGGAAATTGTTTAAATTTAACATGTCTTTACTCAATCTAATGTTTGGATTTAAATGTAATGGTTGTAACATCAAGAATGCTTTAATTAAGGCTAAAGATTCCAACAGTTTTTGTAGTGTTATTACACTGAATTTTAGCGAAGCATGTATTCTGATAGTCTTAATACTACATCTGTTAAGAAATGGAAGGGCCTTTGGATTAAAGTTACATGTCTTAATATAGTCATACCAAATTTTGATCCATGTCAGTGACCATTCTTTTCTTTTCGGATCAAATTCCAATATTTTTATAATTCTGTTTGAACATATAGGGTTGGGTTTGTTTCTAACATCGCGGATTCCTTTAACAATAAAGAAGGTATGGCATGGGGGAATATGTGAAAATATTTGAGTGGATTGATGCAGATGGGATGCAGACATTAATGGAAGTTGAGTCACCAGGAGCCTTGACTTGGCTGCAGTTTTAGTGCCATTAAGGAATAGGATGTAAGATAGGTTTAGAGTGAGGCATACCTCTCAGCTGTCCAGATTTCAGCAGAATATCCAGATTTTTCCCTCATATTTTTGGTCTGTTCCTCATAAAATTTGTGATTTTCTGGCATATCACTGGGATGATCTCAGGACTGAAGTCACTAAATAGTTGCATACATTTACGTTTCAGACTTCAAATCCTTCATAAAATGCATCTTAATATAAACCCTGTTATTCTAGCTTATTTCTAAGTTTAAAAGAGCAATATTTAAAATCTGTCCCTATTTTTGGGCCATTATGTCAGGCTTTGTCCAGATTTCTTGCACTAAGAGGTTGAGAGCTATAGAGTAGGGAAATGGGACAACTGGGCCCTGTTTTTTGCATATATAATGGCTGTGTTTTACAGAAAGATCCTTTGTAAGGCTTGCTGTTGTTATTTTATTTTCTTATGATTAAACAGGTCAACACCTGCGGGGGAGGGGGTTAATACTTGTTTATGGAATTTCCAGCATTTTACAAAGCTTGAGATACTTGATAAGTCGCAACATGCAGATACTGAGCTTGGCACTATGGTGGATAGGATAGGGAGTCACATGCATGTTCCTTCAAGGGAGAGCAAGCACAATAATAGTATTTGTTGGTTTTTTGTACAGGTAAATGTACTTGGCCTTACTGCTGTTTTGCTCATTGTTGTTCTATATGTGGGGGATTGCATGCTGCTTCATTGTGTTGGAGGAAGGACAGTACTGTTACAGGTGCACAGTTGGATACTGTTTGGCAGAATGCTTCAGGGGTGAGTAGTTTTAGTGGAAGAGGACATTTTCGTGGTTCAAGAGGTCATTTGCCTTTTCAGGGGCTTTCAGGGAGACCACCAGTCCAATTTTCCCATTAAGGTTGAAGTGTTGTGAGAGGAGTTGTGTGTGTACCCTGAATTCATTTCTGATTTTACTTTGGAGTTTGGTATTTGTTCAGGACTTGAGAGTAGTGTGGTGATTTTGGCAAATTTGAAATCAGTTTTGGACAAAGCAGATGTAGCTCTTACTCTGATTGATAAGGAAGTGGCAGCTGGTAGACTCTTGGGTACCTTTGTGGACCCCCGTTTTCTACTTTTTGTATATCACCTCTTTCAGTAAGGGGATGCCCATGGGATATGATGTCACATGTGTGACGCTCAGGAAGTTTAATTGGTGCTACACTAAATTTGGCAGCAGAGATCTCTGGGCAGAGACCAGTACATTATTGTTGGTAGGGGAGTGGGAGGGGGATGCAGCCTTAACAATGAAACTTTTTTAGTCTTGTGTAAATATTTGGTTGTGCCTTTGGTGGCTAGCTAAGCTGAATGGCCTAGTAAAAGTCTGATGTTTTTGGGCTTGGATGTAGATGCCTGTTTTGCTTGTCAGATGACAAGGTTGTTAAATTGAATGGGAAGTTATTGGCTTTTGAAAGGAAGAATAAGGTGAGAGTTAAGGTGGTGATGGAGTTGTTGGGCTTGTTTAATTTTGCATGTAGAGCAGTAGGACCAGGTAGGCTGTTTAACTAATTTTTAGTTAGTTTGTTATGGGGAAAGAAGAGTAAGCACTACTGGTTTAGGGTGATTAATAGGGTAAAGCAGGACATTCATGTGTGATTCTCATTTTTGAAGGTTTCAATGGCATTTCTTTTTGGAAAAAAGATTAGGTATCAGCTGATGAGTTACAGTTGTACACTGATGCAGTGCGGAGTATTGGTATGCCAGCTGTTTTCCAGAAGCCGTGGTTTGCAATGCAGTGACCTGCAGATTGGAAATGGGACTTAACAGTTTTAGAGTTGATGGTGATTTTGGCTGCAGTGGTTATTTGGCAGGATGATTTAAGGATAAGAAAGTGATTTTTCACGCAGATAATGCTGCAATTGTGCAGGTTTTGTGAAAAAGTCAGCTAGATCTAATTTGGTTCAGTTGGTTACACTTGTGTTATTGAGTTTAAGTATCACTCCATTGTTTTCACCACAGCATGTACCAGGTAAATTGAACTCAGTGGCTGACAGTCTGTCTCACTTTTAGTTCAACAGGTTTCATTGAATGATTACTGAGGCAGAGGCAGTAGCTGTGTAAGGTCCAGAGGAGGTTTAAAGCACTGGCAGGTTATAGCAAGCTGGTTTGTTACACAGTCTTGGTCTAGGGTTACAAGGAGGTCTTACACTGCAACAGTTTCCACTTTTTTGGCATTTAAGCAGAATTTATCTTCTGATTCAAAGTGATGGTTGGTAAGCCTGGTGTGTGGGTGTTTGGTTTATAGGTGAGAGTTGGGGGAGGTGGTGTGAATGGTCACAGTACACATGGCAGCTCTGGCAGTGATTGCAGAATTGTTGGGTTTAATTGATTTTACCAAACAGTGGTCAGTCTTAAGAATATTGAATGGTTGGGAAAGAATGGAGTCTAGTTTTAATAAGCATTTTCAGGTTGTGGTTTTGGATGCTAATGGCTGTGTGTTGAGGTCAGCGTTGTCAATTTTAATGTTCCTTGGTGCTTTCCATATTAGTGAATTGTTTGATAACCTTTGTTGAATACAGAAGAAATTAGTGTGGGTTACATACGGATTGTTGTAGAAAACTTTCTGATATTTGCACTATAAGTCACACATCCTGAGAAATATTAACTATGTTACAGTGCAGATATCTGACAGAAGCAGTGGTTTGCAATACAGTGACCTTGGGTACCGTTGTAGAGCCCCCCGTTTTCTACTTTTTGTATATCACCTCTAGGACTGGTGCCTAAAAAGGAAGGGGAATTTCAGTTGCTTCACCATTTGTCCTTTCCTGAGGTTGGATCTGTTAATGACTTAACACCTAATAACAGGCTAACCTTTCACCTGATACCATTGAATAGTTTGTAAGTCACTTGTTCTTTGGAGTATTAAGTGCATATGGAAATTTTGATTATTTTCATAATTGCTAACATGCAATTATCAATATCTCCAGTGTAGTATGATATAAATGGATATTGACACTGAATTTTCCTGTCTCCCACTATGTCATTTCACACCAACACCAGGCACCCCGTCCATGTGAGGCAGAGTTCCTCCCTAATCCAATTCAAGTGCAACTTGGACAATTGGATGGGAAACTGGAAATTCATCCCTGGTTTGGCACCTATGTTTCTGATGCAAACAGGTAACCTGTAAATGGTTCATCTACCAGGCCCATGCTTACATTTATCAAGAGTATCAGAACTTGTCAGAGATTTGGGATGCATGGCTAGGCTTAAAAAGACCCTTGTGGTCATTAGCCTAGTAAACACCTATGAACCTATAACCCTCAACAGAATGTTGGTCTTGCAGTTATGAAAATATGAACATAAATATGAAAATATGAATAAAAGGCAATGATTAATTTCTGTACTGTAGGACATCTGAGATTAACAATTTTAATGTCATTTTCTTAATAACTCCTTTCCCTTTCTGATTCTGTCTCTTATTAGGTGTTAAGTCATTTAGTTAAAGAAGCCAGTGTTAAAAAGTTCTGGACACATAAGGTGCTATGAGTATTAACTGGAAGTATGCAAAAAGGAGCTATAGGCTTAAATTAGGTAATGTGTATACAGTGAAGTTTTTGAATAACTATATACACAACTTTCACAGGGCATTAATTATAAAGTTCCAGATGAAGATATATATATATATATATTTTTTTGATCAAATGCTGCAACAAACACTATTCAGTGACTGTGTGCCTTCTTCTTCTGGCTTTTCCCAGTTAGGGGTCAGCACAGCAGATCACCTCTCTGCTCATGATTGGCAGTGGAGTTTTACAGTGTCAAGTTGCCAGCCCGGCGCCCAACCTTCCACAGAAGTTACACACATGCACGCACTCATGCCTAGGGCCAATTTAGAATGTCCAATCCACCTACAGCATGTCTTTGGGATGTGGGAGGAAACTGGAGCACCGGTGTAAACCTCCACAACCACAAGGAGGACATGCGGACTCTGCACAGAAGGCACCCCAGCTGAGGATCGAACCAGAGAACCTCTTGCTGTGAGGTAGCAGTACTTATCGTTGCACCACCACGGCTGCCCTATGCAGTGACTGTGTACCTAATAACCATAAAAGGGAAGTGAAATGCTCTTAACCATTGTTGTAATGTACAAGTAGACTCTATCATCAGGCACACTGACGTCCCGCTCACCAGGCTGAACAAGGAGAGGGTCACGGTGAGCAGCCTGTCGGGTGCTAGGATCCGCCACATAACACAAGCACTCAGGTCACTCCAAGGCAAGTACAAATATGACTCAGTCATTGTCCATGCTGGTGTGAATGACCTGAGACGTACCTCCCTGGACTACATGAAAAGAGACATAGAGGAGCTCTCTGAGCATGTAGCCCAGGCCGGTATGACCCTGACCTTGAGTAGCATCTTACCCTCACCAAGAATGATGCCACAATATGAAGACAAGATGATCAATTTCAACAATTGGCTTAAGTACTGGTGTCATTCAAAGGGGATCCAATGCCTGTCAGCTTGGGATGATATGCTCGACAAGCCACGATGCTTCGCTAGGGACGGCTTGCACCTGTCACCCCTGGGCTTTTGGATATTGGCAAAGGCTCTTGCTACCCCCATAGTGCCTTTTTTAGGCAAGGCTCAAAAGACAAACCCACCTCCATAGGTATCACAAGGGATAAGAAACTAAGAGTAATGCTACTCAACGCCAGAACTCTAAACCTCAAGATGCATGCACTCAAAACTCTCCTTAGCATGGAGAACATCGATATCTGTGCAGTAACAGAAACCTGGTTCAGGGCTCCCGAGAGCACCCCAGCACTACCAGGTTATACCTCATACCATGCTTTTCGGCCCTAAACTTGGACCGAACCACAAAAGGAGGGGAAGTATCGATATTCATCAAAGATACCTACACCTCCAGGTTGGTGGCAAAGCATGAAGCATCAGAGACTATCCATGTGCAACTAACAGTGGGTAAAACTGCCTTCCAGTTTATAGCCTGCTACAGACCACCCTCCCAAACCCAGGAACCCCACTCGGCCTTCCTGAGAACACTGGAAAATATGAAGGTCTCTCCAAACACCATTATATTGGGCGACTTCAACTACCCAAACATAGACTGGGAGCATTACTCTAGCTCCAACACCCTAGCCCAAAGGTTCCTAGAATTTCT
Source organism: Protopterus annectens (assembly GCF_019279795.1). Classification (NCBI taxonomy): domain Eukaryota; kingdom Metazoa; phylum Chordata; order Ceratodontiformes; family Protopteridae; genus Protopterus; species Protopterus annectens. The sequence continues at coordinate 1,630,690,143 of NC_056737.1, forward strand.
AAACTCAAATGCTATGGAACAACTTGTTACCACTCCCACAAGAGGGGAAAACATACTGGACCTGATCATCACCAACATGGGGACTCTATGCTCCAGACCAGAAGTGTATCCCTCACTGGTAAGATCAGACCATAAACTAATCTCACTGGATATTCACATCCCAACCCCACCCCCTGCCCAGAAAACCACAGTGAAAAACTTCTCTAAAGCAAATTTCACACTCCTCAAAACCGAGGTGGAATCCTTCAAAGCCCCGGCCTGTGGAAAATACGCCCAGACTGCAGAATCCTTTATAAACGCATTCTATGAACACCTTCAGGAATGCATGGATCATGCGATCCCAAATAAAACCAAGACCCAATCCTCCAAAGGCAGACGTCCTGTCTGGTGGACCCCAGCCATAAACAAACTATACAATAGAAGGAGGAAGCTAATAAATGATAGAGCAAAATCCCAAAATGGAAGGCATCACTGATCAGTATAAGCAAAAAACTACGGGCACTCATAAAATTGTCTAAGGCCAGCTTCGAGAGAAAAATTGCACAGGACACTAAGGATAATCACAAGGCTTTCTTTAGTTATGTTAGGAACCTGGGTGGTAATTCCCAGATATGCTCAGAATTAGTCCAAAATGACAGAAAATACACCGAACCCACAGACATTGTCAACATCCTAGCTGAAAGGTTCAGCGCAAACTTCTCCCTCCCCCACCAAAAGGGCAAATATCTATCCCAGCAGAGTGCTGCCCCCCTGACATCTCAGATGCTCAGGTAAGAACCGCCTCTCCAAAGCAAAAAACACAGCATCAATGGGACCAGACGGTGTCCCGGGCTGCATCCTACATGAACTCCAAGAAGAGCTAAACCCAAACATAAAACTACTGTTCAATCTCAGCCTTACTACAGGATATGTGCCCAAAGAGTGGTGTACAGCAACAGTGGTCCCTCTCCATAAAGGTGGTGCCTCAACGGATCCTGGAAACTATCGCCCCATAAGCCTGACTAGCTTGGTCTGCAAAGCTATGGAAAGAATCATCATGGACCTCATAAATAAAGATATTGGGGACCTACAGACACTGGATCCTACCCAGTTCGGCTTTGTTAAGGGCAGATCCTGCCTCTTAAACCTGGTTGATTTCTTTGAAACAGTCACCAAGGCCATTGACGAGGGGAAGGTGGTCCACACAGCCTACCTGGACCTCGCAAAAGCCTTCGATACAATACCCCACTCGGACATTATAGATAAGCTCACCAGCTTAAATATAAACCCCTATGTCACTAGATGGATTGCAAACTTGCTCAAGGACAGAACCCACATGGTTAGAATTGCTGGAGCCATGTCAGACTCCAAACCAGTTACAAGTGGTGTCCCACAAGGCTCAGTCCTGGGACCTCTCTTGTTCGGTATATATTTCTCGGAGGTACAGGCCAACATGGAAGGACTGTGGCTGACCAAGTTCGTAGATGACTGCAAACTGGGCGCCGTAATCGACTCTCCAGCCAACACAAGCATCCTCCAAAGGGCCTCATAGAAACAGACAACTGGTGCCGGAGCCATGGCCTCAAGCTAAATGCCAAAAAGTGTATAGTCATCCCCTTTGGCAAAAACAAAGTGCCCACAAATTACCACATAGGTGGTAATCCATTAAGTACAGAAGAAGTAATTAGGGACCTGGGGACCCAAGTTGATAGCAATCTCTCATTTGACAACCACGTGGCCAAAGTGGTTAGAAAAACATTTTATATAGCCCACCTAATCATGAAGGGATTCACATCTAGATCAGGGGAGGTCATCGTGCCTCTTTACTCATCCCTCATCAGGCCCATAATTGAGTACAATGACCCTTTTGGGATGTACCTTACCAGACACCTGCAGCAACTGGAAAGACCCCAAAAGTACCTCACCAAGAGGATCAAAGGGCTCAAACAGATGCCATATGCTGCCCGGTTAAAGAAACTCCAGCTCTACTCAGTGGCATACCACCTGTTTAGAGACGATCTGTGCCTGACGTATAAAGCCATGTCCAACCCGGAATTAATGGACATGCTGCACCTCAGAAAATCCAAATCCCATCGAGCCACGTGCTCGAGAGACTTGAACCTCAGCACTGAAATAAATAGGACATACTGGAGGGACAGATTCATAACCCAGAGGCTCCCTTCACTCTGGAATAAAATCCCAGTCCAGGTTAGGCAGAGTCCCTCATTGACTGTCTTCAAGAGGAATCTTGATGAGTGGATGGGAGATCGTAGGTTTACCCCGGGTATCACTTCTGTGTCACTGTTAGACAGAGGCACAGTATACTAACCTCGAAAAAGGGCATAGCAAAATAAATTTAAAATGGGTGGCGAAAGCCAAACACATTCTGGCTAGGTTTATAAATGCCCTAGGGCAGATAGCCTAGTATGAACCTATGAACCTATGAACCTGATGGATGAAATTGTTGAATTTTCAGAATAGAACTAATGCTGTAAACAAAGGGAAGCAACTTAGTAATATTTTTAAATGTGAGTACTTAAGAAAGTATTATACAATCATTGCAGCTGCATAGAACAGGGCAATCTGCATTTCAAAAGTGTGTTAATTTATTAGTTTTGTGAATGCAGAAAGTAGACTTTTTCACTCATTAAGAGACTGCAAAGTGTATGAAATCATTTCATTGCTTGGTGGCTACTAAGAGTGCAACTTGTGTAACTCAGTAAGCATAAATATATATATATATATATATATATATATATATATATATATATATATATATATATATATATATATATATACCGTGGATATAAAAAGTTTACACACCCCTGTTAAAATGCCAGGTTTTTGTGAAATAAAAAAATGAGACCACAATAAATCATTTCAAAACTGTTCCCACCTTTACTGTGACCTATAACTTGTACAATTCAATTGAAAAACAAACAAATCTGTTAGAGGAAAAACTATAACAAATAAAAAATGTACAATACGCTGGTTGCATATGTGTGCACACCCTTAAACTAATATTTGATTGTGTGTGCACACCCTTAAGCTAATACATTGTTGAAGCACCTTTTGATTTAATCATAGTATTCAGTCTTCTTGGGTACACACCTGCCATCAATTAAAGAGACTCTGATTAACCCCAAATAAAGTTCAGCTGCCTAGTAGGATTTTCCTGACATTTACTCAGTTGTCTGCTCCAGCAAAAGCCATGGTTCGCAGAGAGCTTACAAACCATCAAAGGGATCTCATTGTTAAAAGGTATCAGTCAGGAGAAGAGTACAACAAAATTTCCACAGCTTTGGATATACCATGGACCACAGTGAAGACAGTCATCAAAAAGTGGAGAAAATATGGGACAACAGTGATGTTGCAAAGAACTGGACATCCCTCCAAAATTGATGAAAAGAAAAGACAAAAACTGGTCAGGGATGCTGCCAAGAGATCTACAGCAACACAGAAGGAGTTGCAGGAATTTCTGGCAAGTACTGGTTGTGTACTACATGTGACAACAATCTCCCATATCCTCCGTATGTCTGGACTATGGGGTAGGGTTGCAAGACGGAAGACATTTCTTATACAGAAAAACATCCAGGCCTGGCTAAAATTTGCAAAACAATACATCAAGTCTCCCAAAAATGTGGGAAAATGTGTTATGGTTTGATGAGACCAAGGTTGAACTGTTTGGCCACAATTCCAAAAGGTACATTTGGTGCAAAAACAACACTTTGCATCACCAAAAGAACACCGTCCCCACGGTGAAGCATGGTGGTGGCAGTATCATGCTTTGAGGTTGCTTTTCTTCAGCTGGAACTTGGGGCTTTAGTCAAAGTGGAGGGAATTATGAACAGTTCCAAAACCAGTCACTTTTGGCCCAAAATTTTCAGGCGTCTGCTAGAAAGCTGAAGATGAAGAGGAATTTCACCTTTCAACACGACAATGACCCTAAGCATATAATCCAAATCAACAAAAGAATGGCTTCACCAGATGAAAATTGAAGTTTTGGAATGGCCCAGCCAGAGACCAGACCTCAATCCAATAGAATATCTGTGGGGTGACCTGAAGAGGGCTATGCACAACATATAACCTCGCAATCTGACAGATTTGGAGCATTTTTGCAAGGAAGAATGGGCAAATATTGCCAAGTCAAGATGTGCCATGCTAATAGACTCCTACCCAAGAAGACCGAACGCTGTAATTAAATCAAAAAGTGCTTCAGCAAAGTATTAGTTTAAGGGTGTGCACACTTATGCAACCAGCTTATTGTATGTTTTTTATTTTTTATATTTTTCCTCTAACAGATTTGCTTGTTTTTCAATTGCATTGTACAGGTTATAGGTCGGATTAAAGGTGGGAAAAGTTTTGAAATTATTTATTATTATTATTATATATATATATATATATATATATATATATATATATATATATATAATCCAGAAATACTGAAAACTCTAAAACCCGAAACCCCAAAAGTGTGAAATTCAGACTCACAACTTTTCACATACACACTCCACCACACAAACAAGCACACATATACCTTCTTCCTGACACTAAAACAAATCAGCAAAACACACACAAACACAACAAACTAAACACACATGCCTGCCCTACATATAAACAGGGGGGTAAGCCTCCCTGCACCCCCCGCTACTTATATATACTAACTTCGAGGTCACAGTAAAACCACAAACACACAAAAACCTCCACTATACATTCTACACTCCTTGCACAAACACACATCACATATGTACAAATACCACCACTCTTAACACTTACACACTCACAACCTTACCTACCTACCCTAACCCACACCTAAAAACTCCAAACACATTCATACACACTAAAATCCCTGCCCAGTACCTTTACAAAAACATCACTTACCTGAATCTCTAGCTATAGCCACATACCACACTGCACATCACAAATACAGGCAATCTCATGTCACGTATGCACCACCACAACCTCGGACTCAACATTTCCACATTTGGTATTCTGCAGTTTCGTGCAACTGCAGTTTTGACACTTTGGACTCGAGCAACTGAATTTCGATATTTAAAGTGTAACTATATATATATATATATATATATATATATATATATATATATATATATATATATATATATGAGTATATGTGCTGGTGCAAGTTAACAGTCATATTAAAGAGGTATTTAATACTGGTTTGGTTCTGGCAGAAACACTGAGCAGTAAAATGGCTGACTGAATATGCATACAGTTTTAAAATAGATGAGTGCAATAGACACAGTAAAGCTTATTAATACTTTTGAGGTACTAGAGAAGAATGAAGAACTTGTGCTGAAAATACTGGAACTATGTTACTCTGTAAATAATATTCAAGAGCCTAAGAACATACTAATATCGTAACGTGACACGCTGTAAACAATTTTTATTTGATTTAAACAAAAAGACTGTCAGCCGGATTCAATAAACAATTTGTAGGTTTTGCACAGAGCCTACATGGAGTGTTTTCACGGATGTGATGTTGCTCATCACATGGCATTGCACCATGCATATCGATGAGGTACGACTTGCATAAGTAAGGTTTTGTGGCTGGCACCGATATTGCTGCCAGCAAAACCTCTAATATGAATGTGGATCATACCTCTCAACCTTTCAGTGAAAGAAATCTGGACAAAGACTAAAATAATGGGGGGACAAAGGCCCAAAAATAGGGACAGCTTTTAAATATTTTGTTCTTATAAACTTATAAAGTAACTACAATAATAGGATTTATGTTAGCATGCATTTTCTGAAGGATATGAAGTACGAAACTCAAATGTGTGTAATAATTTATTGACTGAAATTTTCAGCGATTTTCAAGAAAACCACAAATTTTGCAAGGAACAGGCTAAAAATACGAGGCAAAAATTTGGACATTCTGCAAAAATCTGGACAGTTGAGAGGTATGATATGGATAGCACTTATGTGTAAGGTCACTGGCTGTGAAAGCAGATTGTATAACAGCACTGTAATTGCTTTTTCTTTTCTTGAGTTTTCTTCATTAAAATTTGTCTGGGGCACTGCCATAGATTGTTTTTCTTCATTTGAACTATTTCTCCATTTTTGTTTTGGGGGGGGGGGGCAGTGTTTGCTTAGCACAAACATATTTGGCTATGCTCATCTGGTTTGCTAGAAGCACGGCAGTGCACAAACTGGTTGAATGGACCACCCAGGTTGCAGACAGGACCCAGACAGCCACAAACATAAACCGGATACATTCAGTTAATACTATTGGCCATCGCACAAACACAGTAAGTGGTGTTGCACTGTGATTAACTGCGGCAACTTTACAATGAATACTAAGATAGGGAATGTCATGTAAGTAATCCTGAAGCAGCAGGTATTAAGTGTAGGTCTGAAGTGCAGATAGTCCTGGGTTCTAGTACAGGGTTTGCAAACTTTGTTTTCCAATTGTGACACTGCAAATTATAGCAATGAAGTGTAACATACACAACTGTTTTCTCAACTTTCTTGTGGCAACAGCTGTAAGTGTAGGACTACGATGCACATGGTCCAGGGTTTGAATACAGCATATTCCATACACTTTTAATGTTGTCCCACTTCACATTATAGTCACTTTCACTTATAACACTTGACATAGTGTTGCTGATATTAATATTTATATGTGTGAAGGATGAGACACTGATATTGTGCCAGTTACTTATTTATTTATGTATTGTCCATTTATTGTCAAAATTATGCCTGTCGGTGTACTGAGTACTATGTTCATACAACTATATTTCTGCTATCTGGACTGTCATTGCCTCCCCATTTGACAAATGCAGTTACACAAGTGCCTGTATATCAAATAACCTTGAAATTACATTGGTTGCCACTGTTGCGCATTGATTACAATTGCGCAAGCAAGTTACTCCGCAGTGTGCACCCTCGACCACCATGTTTGCACTATGGTAAGTGATGTGCAACCTTTTCAAATGTTGCAAAACCAAAAAGTGCACATTCTCAGTAAGCTTGATGCATGCAATTGGTGGGAGAACATCAGGATACAAAATGTAATTGGCGGGAAATTCTCATTCTGCATCATGCCTGGTGTTTCTGGTGAAGGAGTGCGATTCCAATTGCAATGGTGTGGTGTTCAGGAGTCCAAAGTCTTTATTGGACTCCTAGTTAAGGATTATGGGCCCTGGTTGCTGCAGCAGGACTATTCTGGCAATGTAACTTCAGACCTCTATACCAGTGGCACAACTGTTCTGATGTAAGCTGTAATCAGTATAATTGGAACACTTATATGTGCAATATATGCACACATCAAGGATTGGTGGCTGCAATCTGTGCTATAGTGTGCCTCTGTAATGAACTGGGTAGTCTTAAAAGTAATAAAGAAATTTGTTAGGAGTTTGTAGTGTTAAAAGTAAAGGTAACAGAATAGAGTCAAATAATTGAATCAATGCTTTGTATGTCACATATGAAGTTAATAATGTTCCCCCTTTTTTATCTCACCCCATCCCTTATATTCTCTTTTTTCTGTTGTTTACCTTTCTATTTTTGCCCACAGCACAGCAGGGTAGGCCTGTCCCAAGGGATGCTTCTGCCCACACTTCACCAGCTGCAGCACTGCTGCCCAGCACGTCTGGTGAGTGACCTGACTGCACCCACTCTGCTGCACTGCACTACCTGACTCCTCAGGTAGTTCTGCCCTGGAGGATAGGCCTGTTGCTCCCTCTGGGAGCAGTGGCAGAGGTGGTGACTTTATCACCTGAGAAAAACGGCCAGGGATGGTGTCTAGGATTGTGCACCTCATTGTGGGTGCATGCCTATGCTGCATGGAGTGCCTGCTCTCCATCCTGGTCCAAAATACCTGAAGGAGATGCAGACATTAGGCACTGCAGCCAACAGTGCAGTGAGGTAATAGTGATGACAGTCCAGTGGGTGAGGACACAGTTCTCACTGCTACCCAGCTTGACATGCATGGGACCTAAATTTCCCCACCCTTTCCCCAACCATGGTGTTTACTCACCTCTTGTGCCTTCATCATCCCTGTGTTTTGTCTTGTATGTCCTATCTATCTGCCATTACTTTCTCACCTACCCAACTTACCTTACCCAGACATACCTACATCCCATCCCCATTGTCCCCCCCTCTCTCTGCAAAATAAAATGGGCACCTGTCCCAAAAAAAAAAAATTGTCCCATACATAGCTGTCCATTTCACACGTGTCTTCTTGACACCTTTGATTCAGTCCGATTGGCTATACAACATGATTGTGTTGTGGACACCCCTCACTTTGGAGACTACAGTCCAAATTCAGCTAATATTCTGCATATATGATCATGTTTTACTGTTGAAGAAATGGATAGCCATGGTTCTTTCCTACATCCCTCCTGCACATTCCTGCCCTCCTTTCACTTTGTTTTGCCCCTGCCCCCCATTTCACCACTTTCCTATCTTCCCCATGTCTTTTTTTAAAGCATAATTGGGCAATGGTGCACAAGATATCTTTACAGAGGAGTATTGAACTCCAGGAGGTATGCTCCCATTTTGTTATCTACATAATGCATATGCTAGAATATATTTATGAATAATGTGAAGTAATGGCTTTTACACTTTTATCTGTATGCATTAGTTAGAAGTGTACTGATAGCATGGCTATGTTTGTCAAACCATTTCAGAGGTACATATGATTGCCAATTCAATGGAGGTTGGATGCAGTGGTGCAGCAATTAGCATTGTTGCTTCATAGTGAAGGTTCTCTGGTTTGTTTCTCAGCTGGGGTGCCTTCTCTGTGGAGTCTGCATGTCATCCCTGTGGTCATGTAGATTTCCACCAGGTGCTCTGGTTTCCTTCCACATTCTAAAGACATGCAGTAGGTGGTCTGGACACTCTAAATTGGCTTGAGGTGTGTGTGTGTGTGAGTGAGTGGTGCGGATGAACTACCGTGGCAGGGCTAGCCACCTGGTGGTGTAAACCTTGGCTTGAGATGATTGTCACTGAGGAAGTGACACCCCAATGCCATGTGCAAAATGGGAAAAGGGGTTGGGGATGGATGGATGGATATGACTGACAACATATGAAAATAGAATGCTGTGTGATAAATATGTACAAATGTTTCAGGGACAGGTTTTTTGAAAGAGCTTTTAGCATTTCAAAGATGTTTTATTAGCAAAATGGTTCATTTGCCTGTTATTTTGAGGGTGGGGGGAGCAAAGAAGAGTTACTGTTATGTCACAAACTAGAACGAACTGTTCTTTTTGTGGGGGAGCACAGCTGAGTTAATGCTATGGCACAAACAAGGATATGTTGCTCTTGCTACTCTTCTTGTTTTGCATCCTGCCAGTTTGTATTTCATATCTGTAGATTGTTTTATGTGTTTTTCCAGTGGGTAAATACTGACTGCCTACCTTTGCTGTTTTATCTGGTAACAATTACTTTGCAGTTATGTGATATTTATGTGTATTATCATTCTGTTGTCTTTTAGGACACAAACAGTGTCAGTGAGGTGGAGACCCCCATTCAGCAATACCAAAAACAACATCATTGTTGACACTCTCTGCCAACATGGGGCATTTCTGCTAGGAAGTGGTTGACCCAATATGGCACACAGGCTACAATTATGGCAGCACATTGTTGAGAACATCAATTCTATTGGTGGCCACAGCCAGACGTATGAACAGGTGCACCACAGAGCCACTAACAACATGATTACCACTGCATGGAGGCAAGCAGCTGCAGTTGCCCAAGACCAAAGGGTAACCAGGGGAGGGCCTGCTACAGAACCACCTCTTACCCCAGTGAAGAGTTCCTGGTGAATATCCTCCAACATGAGAGCTCACAGCAGAGTGGACCACAGCATGTCCTTGACATGGGAGCCTCTCCTTTTGAGTCCCAAGAGGAGATTCCAGGTAGGCTTTGTTATATGACCAGTGGAATACTGTTGTATAGTAAAACAATTGAAATAAATATTGCTTCTGTGTCATATCTTTTTTTTTTGGGGGGGGGGTTGAAGACTGCTACAGTTATAAGCTCAGTTTGGAGTTGTCAGCTATGTTCTTGTTGAAAGTAGAGTTAATGCAGACATAGAGGAGTAAATGTATTACCCCCGTCTTACTGTTAAATGTGATGATGTTGCCCTTACCCCTTGCTTAGCTTCTTTCAGGACCATCAGGATTCCTGTAAGATGTGTCCTACAGATGGTAAGCCAAATAAGTTTATGTCAGCACTGAAGATCATGTTAAAGAAATATCATTAGGCCTGTTGTGTTTATTTCTGTACTGTCTGTAATAGTGGTGGAACTGTTAGCTGTTTAGCATATATCGCATCATAGTGTTGCAGGTATTATTCTATGTCTGTGTTTCTTCCTTTTATCACAGGTGATCATAACAGTGGGAGTGGGAGCTCTGTGCCACCTGATGTCAGTGTCTCATCAGACACTGATGATGATGGTGGCGAACCTGAGGCACAGTTGAGGTTGAATCTGACACAGAGGTTGACACCCAGCCACCTCCTTCATTTTCTCTGGACACAGCCAGTAGGCCTACGCCTACCCAGTCCACTGAGCCCACAGATATTGGACAGGTAGAGGACAAGGACATTGATCAGGGAAGTGTGGCTGCTTTCAGCTTCAGTGTCTGTTGACACTGGCCATAGCCAAATTGTGGGTGAAGTGCCACGCAGGAGGGTTGATAGGGGTGCTTGGAGGGGGCATGCTGTCTCTGCTCCACCTGGAGCAGGTGTCTCTTCCCATGTCACTCATCATTTGTTTAGGGCCATCATGGAGACATGGGCACATTCCGAAAAGTTCTCCAGACAAATGCTCGGGGTTGTAGATGTGGCATGTGCCTGACATGCATGAATGCTTCCACCCTGTTGCTGATGCAATGGATCAGATGAAAGACATGTTGGAATGAGCAGTGTCTGTGACAAAGCATCTGCTGGGGGGGGACCGGCATCCCCATGGGTAGAGTTCAGCCATAACATCTGCTGATAGCCATCTTTGCCATGCCTGATTACAAAACATAGTGGCAGTACTTCCACTGGTCTATTGGTGAGTGTGCTGTTCACATCCAGACATGGCACCAATGGGGTTGTGTTTCTGGGCATTCCTGTGAAGGAAGTACATCCAGCAGACATCAGTCACATTCAAGTAGTAGCACTGCATCTGACTTTGGATATGGAGGTTCCAGTGCAATTTCTGGAAGAGCCAGTTCTCTTGGTTGGGGTCAACAATGATAACCTGCCAACTCTACCATGCAAGACTTACACTTGTCCGACATACCAAGATGTAGAGCTAGCTCTGAGGTTGGCTATGTTCATGCAGACTCTCATTTATCACTTTCACATGGAGGACCCTTACAGGCACACACACACACACACACACACACACACACACACACACACACACACACACACACACACACACACACACACACACACAACAGTTGCATGGTTCAGCCTGCCTGCTTCCCTTTCTTACTCACACACACATTCACTAACCTTTCGTGCCAGTCTAGGCCTCCTGCCACCCCAACACAGCACTTTGTGCAAGTGATGACAACTGTACCATATCACTGTTTTCTCTCTTTTGGATTCAGGGATACAAATGTTTTGTGTCTGCACAGGGTACATTAGTGCTTAGTATATCTTAATTTGTGTTGTTGAACTGATAATTGTACCTGTCAGTTATATTTGCCTTGCCAAGTTATACAGTGGATAGCATTATCATTTCACTACAGTCTAGTGTATTCTCTTGTAAGGGTTGTGAAGTCAGAAACTGCAACATGTCTCATTATTTTCTAACTTTTCTATGCCCTGGTAGGATATCTGCATATGCAATAATCTGATATAATTGATTATATCAGCATTGTCTGTTGAGCATATGGTAATAAAAGTGTCCCTCATGCTGGAGTAAAATGCTCTCTGTAATGTTAAGTACCAGCTTACACAAACATACACTAAGTTGACTGGCATGATAATAGAACCACTGCCTATCTAAGTACACAAACTACAGAACACAGTACTTTATGCAAAAACCACAGCACAAGTCTGACTTTTACATGGCTGCAGGTCAACTTATAGTGGATGACATCAGTAGGCCATGTGGGAGATTGTGAGGGCTGGATGAAATGAATGTGTAGACTTGTGCAGGTACCAAAATACTGGCAAGCCATGCCATTGGAGAAGTAACTGTCAGATAGTATGTCTACTCTGCTGAGTACAGACACACACACACATCATATTGACTGCAGTAAAAGCAAAACTCCTACCTACCTAAGTGCATAGACTACAGAAAACAGTACTTTACAGCACAAGTCTGACTTTTACATAGCTGCGGGTCAACTTAGAGTGGATGACATCAGCAGGCCAGGTGGGAGACAAGAAATTGTGAGGGTTGCATGAAATGGATATGTTGGCTTGTGCAAGTATCCAAATAATACTGGCAAACTATGCCATTGGAGAAGTAACTATAGGATAACACATTTATTCTGCTATGTAGACACACACCCACACACACACACACACACACACACACACACACACACACACACACACACACACACACACACACACACACACACACAAAATTGACAGCAGGGAGAACTGAAACCCTACCTAATGTGCACAGACTACAGAGCACAGTACTTTAAGCAAGTGTCACAGCACAAGTCTGACTTTTATATGGCTGCAGGTCAACTTATAGTGGATGACATCAGCAGGCCATGTGGGAGACAAGAGGTTGTGAGGGCTGCATAAAATGGATGCGTAGGCTTGTACAAGTATCAAAATACTGGCAAGGCATGCCATTGGAGAAGTAACTGTTGGATAGCATGTCTACTCCACTGAGTAGAGACACATACACACCAAGATGACTGCAGTGAGAACAGAACCCCTACCTAAGTGTACAGACTGTGAACACAGTACATTACAGAAGTGCCACAGTGCAAGTCTGACCTCTACATGGCTGTAGGTCAACTTATAGTGGATGACATCAGCAGTGCATGTTGGAAAGAAGAAGTTGGGTGGCCTGCCTGAAATAGATCTGTAGACAGGTGCAAGTATCAAAATACCATCAGTTTATGGGATTGGGGCAGTAAGTGCAAGATACACACTTGCTCTTCTGCACACACACACACACACACACACACACACACACACACACACACACACACACACACATGCACACAGTTGATTGCAGTGAAAACAAAACTTCTACTTAAGTACACAGACTACAGGACCCAGTACTTTATGCAAATTCCTATGACACAAGTCTAATTTATACAAGATTGCAGGTGAACTTATAGTAGATGACATCAGCAAGGTTTGTGGGGGACTATAGGTTGGGAGGCTTGCATAGGTTCATATGAGGCCAGTAGCCTAATAGCACGGCACTATGGCGTGTAGAAGTATAGCTGTGTAAAACCACAAGTACCCTTACTGAACATAGTTAGATGTTTGAGTCCAGCAGTGTGAGGTTGGCAGGACTACCGTCTGACCCTGTCCATGAGGGAGCACACATGATTATATATTACACTTTGTAGTGTGGTTGATATATGTGTGGAAAAAAATACTGCGACCCCAGGGTTGTACTGCTTGGTGGTGGTGGTGGTGGTGGGGGGGGGGGAACATGGATGTATTTTAAATATATGCTGTATATTTGTTTATTCCCTTAGTCTGCAATGTTTCCACATGTACTTTTATGTCATACAAAGGAAATGGACAATAAACACCAATAAGAAAGCATCATATGTACAGTTACATAGCATAGTGAGCAGCGGCTTTGCGTGATGGTTAACAAATTGTACACGCATGCGAGTTACACCTGTTTGCATGTGGGTAAACAGTGTGCAAATACGAGCTGCATTACTAATGTCTGACAAGCAGAATGCAACAGTGGCAAGCAATTACAGGTAAAGGCAGCTGTGTATGTGTTTTTCACAAAAGTTAAAGCCATGCCAGTCTAGATAGCATGAATACATTTACAGAACTATAGTACACAGTATACCCACAGTCATACATTTGATCATAAATGTGATAATACATAGATTACTCAATCAGTAAAAGTAATACTGTATGGAATATGTGTATGGCAGTCCTACACTTACACCTGTTGCTATAAGAATTCTGAGGAAACAGTTGTCTATGTTGCACTTCATTGCTGTAAACTGCAATGGCATAGCATAAAACAAAGGTTGCACACTCTGTATTAGAACCCAGTACCATCTGTACTCCAGGCTGGGTTTTCACAATAGCCAAGGGCATTAATTGAATGTATCTGGTTTCTATTTTTGGCTGTCTGCTTCCTAGGTGGTCCACCACTCTTTGTACAAATCAGATAAACACAGGCAAACCTGAAATTTATTTGTTCCCCACTTCTACTGTTTGCTCTATGCGGCACATCATGCAAAAAGTACAATTAAAAGTGAGAAGAATAGGAAAACAAAACTTAATAATGGACACATATAAGTAAAATAAGTGTCTGCTGTCACATGTTAAGGTACTTTCCATGCAAATACACAGGTCTATATTACAAAGTTGAACTCACAGGAGTCCGAACATTGTAATATCGAACCCAAATGTTCAAAATACAAAAATAGCGAAGCCACGGCACAACGATTTTTTCCCCAGGGGAAAAAAATTGGTGGGGCCGTTTTCAGGGTTTTGCTATTTCCTCCACTGTGGTGCGATCTCGGAGTTGGAGGATGTGGGGGGCAAAGCCTTCCACTTTAGTTTAAGTTTAAAGTGTAAGTGTTTTTTTTGTAACGGAACAGTGATAAAAAAATCGCTGTTCTGTGTTTTCGTACTTCTTGGGTTTCAAACTTCACTGTTTGATATTACAATGTTCGAACTCCTGTGAGTTTGACAATGTAATATAGACCCAAATACATCACTATTTACTTGATTACTGCACCATGTTAAGAAATAGAAGGATATGCCATAATATTATTAAAGAATAAATTCTAGGTTCAGGACTTACCTTGTGAATGCAGCAGTTGACACAATTTTATTTCAGGGCTAAAATATCCTCTTCTCTATTTCAATGGTATGGCAGTATTCAGGAAAAAAAACAGAATGGAGGTTACATAGATGCTTTATAGCTTGTGGAATAGCTCCACAATGCTAAAAAATCACCTACTTATAAGTAGCACAGAGAAAAAGCACCTGCTGCTTAACTGAAATTGTTAACTCCATTGGCTCTCGTTAGTGTATGATGCACACCTCCAAGCCACTGCACACACCTACACTTAAATAAGATAAACAGAGGTAATCTTGTTATTACTTTCCTCTGTTCCTGTGATATCCTGCAAACATGCAACTCAAAAAGTGAAGATAAGGTTGCAGATGCTGTACTAGAACCCAGGACCATCTATACTCTAGCCCTACACATACATGTGCTGCCACAGGAATAGTCATATGACAAGCACCAAGAAACCTGCCATTCATTGCTCCATTTCTCGTGGTTGTGCTAAGTGCCACATTGCAGAAACAATAACAAAACATAAAAAGAAAATTACTTAAGGCAGACAGAAACAACACATTTTAACAAACAATGAAGAGGATGAAACAGAACATGTGAATTGTGCACTACCTACATGCACTTTCACACTTCACAGACCTACATGTACACCTCTGTAAGTGTAACCTGACAGCCCACTCAATGTTATCATTCATTGTTGCCATTTATTGAAAACAAACATGGTAGAAGTGCCTACATGAAGTGAACATCCCTACACAGTTACAATTTTTTGACTTCAGGAATTCTAATGAGTTTTGACCTCATTTGCATCTTCACCATGCTGACATCCTTGACTCTACATGGTTGGTAACCGTGTAGGCAGGGAAAGTACAAGGGAACTCAATGTTGTAAACACAAGGGAGGGTATTACTTTTCCATATATCTGCACAGAGGAATACAGTTTTTGATAAAACCTGACTGTATTCCGTCAGCTACATACTGCATATGCTTACATGACAGTATGATTGGTCTGTTTCATGGGGTTTACACTTTCACCTGTCTACATTAGTTACGAGTATATTCTTCATTTGGGGGTGGTGTAAAGCTGCATTTATGTCATGGCACTTAAGGAATTGTTGCTATTGCTAATCTAATTTTCTAGCATTCACCATGTCTAATAATGTCATAATGTTTGTGGTATTACTTGTTACAGCAAAGAAAGCTCAGTAGATACTTCTGAAGCTGGCCGAGGAACAAACACCAAAACCATGAAAAGAAATCTTTGGCTAAACACCACAGCTTGTTCTCTGCTGATAAAACACTTATGCTGGACGCGTCTATGGATAAAACAACCACTTTATTCAAAAAACGAACAGAAACGATGAGCGCTTTCAGCTGTAATAGCCTTCTTCAGATCGTAACAAAGCAATCATCTGATTTATGGAAAAAGCTGCACAATTAGCCAGAGTTACTAAAACTTGTTCACGAGTAAAAGGTTCTTCTGTATTAGGAACGAAAATTCATATCCAGAAGTCTGGAATGCAGATTTTAAATCTGGTCCTACTGAAGCTTTAGTTATCAAGAACCCATCTAACAGCCTGGCTCCTCAACATCTACAAGTGTTACTTGAGTTGCTTCATGATACAGAAGAACCTTTTACTCATGAACAAGTTTTAGCAACTCTGGCTAATTGTGGAGCTTTTTCCGTAAATCAAATGATTTCTTTGTTACGATCTGAAGAAGGCTATTGTAGCCAAAAGCGCTCTTTGTTTCTGTTCGTTTTTTGAATAAAGTGGTTGTTTTATCCATAGACGTGTCCATCATAAGTGTTTTATCAGCAGAAAACAAGCCACGGTGTTTAGCCGAAGATTTCTTTTTGTATTACATGTTAAGGTCAGTTCTGTATAAATCTAGGGACTTTTACCTGCTATTGTTTCTGTGTAGACTCCTTTCCATGTCTGTATTCGGAAAGTTTTCAAATACATGGGCAACATGAGCATGAAGTCTACATGTTTTTTTACAGCTTGTTAAATCACTCCACTGTGTTGATTTGCGTCATTAGCATACAATTGAGCTACTTATGCTGTAATTTGCATGCCATGGAAATTGCCATGTTTGTACGTGAGTGCATACTGCTACATGGAGTTTATTGAATCTAAAACTTTTTGTGGTCACACAGTAAAAATGACTGTGTAAGCTTTATTGAATCCCCCTGTATATAATACTGTAAAGAGATACACTGGAAAAATTCTTCACATCTTTAATGTCTGCTTAAACAAATGCATTACGCCTTGAATCATGAAAACATACATAAAGAAACAACATTCAAAGAAAAAATAACTTTGCAAATGCCTCACAATATCAACCCATTCCTATTCTATCAACTCTTCGAAAAAAATCCTAGAAAAAAATAATTTATCTCCAACTTCTAGAATACATCCAAAAGTACTACCTCCTATTCCTCAAGCAACATGAATTTTGGACAAATTATCATAATGAACATGGATAAAGGTAATCTTACAGGAGCCTTATTTGTAGATATTGCTAAGGCTTTTACAAATAAGGCTCCTGTAAGATTACCTTTATTCATGTTCATTATGATAATTTGTCCAAACTCCCATATGATCTTCCTTCATTCCTCTGATCTTATATGCTGATGACATGTTCAAATTTAAAACTGACTCCTGTCATTCTGTCATCCAAACCCAACTGCAGAAATTGTTAAATCAACATTAATTTCTATTTAACTCCAGTCAAGAGTATGCTTGTTACTATCTATCAGAACCTTACAAAATCTCAGTCAATCCTTGGTATTAAAGATGACAAAAACACCTCAAATGAAACTTCATCAACCTTTAGATATCTCTGTATCTGGATAGGCAAAATCCCCAATGTCCAAATCCACATATAACAAAAAACAGAAATAATAGCTACGGTGTAATAGTTTAGGTCAAGAAAATCTCTCTGTATTTTTCAAAGCCATCTAGAGCTATTGGTGATGGAGTATTTTTAGCAAAAACTTGAATATGGGCTTCCCATCTTAATTGCTGCCTCCTGCAAGAACATGCCCAGACTAAAGACAATCACAAATAATATATGTCCGTTCATCACACACTCTCCCCCCAAGAGTGCATGTTGCACTAAAAACACTCCTTTGCTGAAAGCCCTAGAAAGCTCATCAGAAAAACCTCCTCCTATAACTTAAGGACTCATTTCTACTGTTGCCCCACTCTACAACCCCCTAAAACCAAGCTGCATTTCATTAACCATGCATTTTCAATTCTAGCATTTAAACTTTGGGAATCTTTTCCTTTCCATCTAAAAGACCCTTCCTCACTCCAAACGTAGACCACAATTCAAAACACATCTCTTTAAACAAGATGGTATATGTGCTTTCAGGACAGCAGCATAACCTGATCACTCTTAACCCTTTTATTCACTTGACAAAGACACTAAAGGTGGAGGTGTCTCTATATTAGTAAAACAAAATCTCACCTCCCGGTTTGCGAGACAGGATAATGACCTAGGATTGCTCCTCATTCAAATTAATATTAATACAACTCCTTATCACATCATAGTTAACTATAGGACCCCTCTACATCCTCCTTGGCCCATTCATCCTACCTGAATAGTAAGGAGTCCCTACGCATTAGGCCAAACAAAATTCTCTTAGGGAACTTTAACCACCTTCCATCAGCTGGAGACTGATACAATTAAAAACTCTGTGGTCCAGATAGCCTGCACCCCAACTAAGGGAAACAAAATACTATACTTGGTCCTCACCAATATGGGACAGTTCTGTTCCCAACCAGTTGTAACTTCATCTCTAGTCTAACTGGGCCATAAGTCAGTCTTATTCACCATAAGACTGAACTGGAAGCATCTTCAAATATCTCAGTAAAAAACATTCAAATATAATGCAAAGGGTAACCTACTAAAACTGAGTGATGACCTAACTAAGTTCAACAACCCACACTAATCTGATGATACCCCTGCATATGTGGAATCCTTTACTACCAAACTCTATGCTAGTCTGCCAAATTTAAAAATGAACCCCTTTGGCAGAATCTAAATATAAACAGGCACTACAATAGACGGAAAAAACAAACAACAAAATGTTTACTATCATTATTTTGACCGGAAAAACATTTGTTGTTCAAAATAATGGAAACTAAAACTGAAGCCAAACATTTTGAGCATACGCAATATCGCCCCATATGTTCGGCACATTTGAGTCGACATTGTCACCGAAAATGTGACGTGATAGCCATATAGGAGCTGATGTAAATCAAACTCCAATATGATATATCATGTTTTTGCCCTCTGTGGGGGGCTGCACCCCCCACACCCCCTGTTACTAATATAGTCCAACTCCAAGTTCGCACTACAGTGGGGATATGGTTGAATTTCCAATTCTCACTGTACTGCAATTTCGGACATATAGTCAAACACACTTATGCAAATGCACTACTGCATTCGCATAAGTATGTTCGACTATACAAAGCATTTGTCATTTTGCAAACAACATTCTGATTTTCGGCAGCAGTACTGCCAACAGAATGTCGTTCATACAAATGATAGTAAACCGTAGTCTGCCAAATTTAAAAATTAACCCCTTTGGCAGAATCCAAATATAAACAGGCTCTACAATAGAAGAAAAAAACAAACAACAAAAATGTCATTGCATGCAATAATACATGTAACTCTCAATATGTCAACAATGTTCTTGATATACTTGGAACTTTAGTCCCTGACTAAATCAACCTAAATTAGATATGAGGTAAAAATAGCCATCTAAGCAAAAGACAATCATAGGTCCTTCTTTAACTATTTTGGAAACCTCAGAAACAATGCCCAGCACTGCAAAGAGCTAATGATAAATGATACCACATACTGTATGTAGACCCTGAGGTCAGCCAGTCTACTAGCAGATAAATTTACCTGTAACCTCACCCTCTCCCCTTCATTCCTAGATTACATTCTTGAATTTACACTCCACACTCAAATCACCCAAGAACAAGTCCTCAAAGCAATTTCCAAGGTCAAGAGCACTGCTTCTTTGGGGCTAGATAACATACCAGGATGTCTACTGGCCAGTCTAAATCAGGGTGTATCAAACCCTCAAAAGATCAAAATCTGCCTCCAGACAAGTTTGTGCCAGATGAATGGAGGACAGTGGCAATCATACCCCTACACAAAGGTAGGGCATCAATGGACCTGGGTAGTTATAGACACACAAGTCTGACCAGCTTCTTCTGTAAGGCTATGGAAAATATCATTATGCAAATAATAAATAAGGAAATAGGTAATTTACAATCTCTTGACACAAACCAGTTCAGTTTTATCAAGGGGACATCCTTCCTGCTTAACCTGGTCAACTTTTTCAAAAAAGGTTACATCACATATCTAGACCTTGCAAATGTTTTCACCATCATCCCACACTCAGTCATTGTTGATAAACTCTCTTAGCTAAATGTTAGTCACTATGCAACTCCTTGGATAGCAAATTAGCTCTCAAATAGAACACGAGGGATTAGGTAAAGTGGCTCTACTTCCTCCAAAAGACCTCTCATTGGTGGTGTATCCCAGGGTTCAATGCTTGGGACACCACGCTTTAACCTTTACTTCTCAGAGATCAAAGATAATGCTAAGGGTTTATGGCTGACCAGGTTTGCAGAAGGCTGGAAACATTGTGCCATCATAAACTATCCGGAGGACACCAATAACCTCCAAGAGGACTTTTCATAAACATATAGGTGCTGCCATAACCGTGGATTAAAAATAAATGCCACAAATATATAATAGTCTCCTTTGACACCCATGATGCCCCCCTGAAGCTATCACATCAATAACAGACCCCAGAAAAATCAAGCCAATGTTTAGGGACCTGGGAACCTATGTGGAAAACAAATTGTCCTAAGATCACTATATTTCCACTCTTATAAGAATGTCCTTATTGAGCAGGTTATTAATAGGGGTATGGTGTCCGGGTCCAGAGATGTGATCATTCCACTGTATTTGGCACTTATTAGGCTGATCATTGAATATAATGCTCCCTTTGGTATGTATCTGTGCAAATATTTAACAAAACCTGAATAACCCACAACACTTTCTCACCAAAAAGATAAGCGGTTTAAACCATAAAAACTACACTGACCATCTCAAAGGCTTATAGGATCATAGGATCATAGCAGGTTACTAGGCTATTGGCCCTGGGACCCTTACAAGCCTAGCCAAGAGTTTATCCTTCAAGCAAAGAACCCTCAGTCAGTACCTGTCACTCCTGTCAATGAGGAACAAAGTTGGAACCCCTGGGGCAAATTTGTGGTTTCCCATCCACTTATCAATGTTGCACTTGAAGAGGGTCAGTGAGATACTCTGTTTGACATGTATGGGAAGTCTATTCCATTGACGGGGCAGCCTCTGGGAGACAAACCTGTCTCTCCAGCAGGTTTTGTTGATGTCATATATTAGATTTAGGCCTATCGATCGGGTAATGTGCAAGGAGTTAGACTTAAGGATATGGAGCATCTCTCGTAGGGCAGGGTCCGATATTGCCTTGTAGGCAAGACACAGATCACCTCTGAGCAATCTGTATAATACCGAATAGAGTGATAGTGATTTGAGCCTGTCCACATAAGACATATGTTGGAGGCCATGGATTCTCTATGTGAGGTATTTCTGTAGCCTTTCCAGTTGGTGCAGGTGTTTGGAGAGGTACATACCAAACGAGGGATTATACTGCATTCTAGGCCTAATGAGGGAGGAATACAGACAGGTAATAACCTCTTTTTTTCTGGATGCAATCCCTTTACTTATGAGATGAACCAAGTAAAAGGCTTTTCTGACCACTTCCGCCACAAGATGGTCGAATGTGAAACTGTTGTCAACCTGAGTACCCAAGTATCTCACCACAGGTTGTGTGCTTAGGGGGTTGTCGTTGATGTGGTAATCAGCAGGGGTCGTGTTTTTGCAGAATGGTACAATAATACATTGTTTTGCATTTAACTTAAGGCCATGACTTTGACACCAGTTATTTGTAGCTGTGAGACCCTCTTGCAGTATGTTAACATCATTTGGGGAGTCAGTGACAGTACCCAACTTACAGTCATTTGCAAACTTGGTCAGCCACAGGCCCTTTGTCTTTGCCTGAACCTCTGAGAAGTAGCTTGTCTCTCTTCTTGGTATCATACAGACTACTGAGGGATGATCTCTGTCTCATGTACACAGCCTCAGCAATCCCAATTCTCTCAGTTCTACTGCACATCTACAAGTCCATTGGTGGCATAACTGTCTAATTCTTAACAAAACTCTTAGTTTGCTACCTCACAGTGATTCCATATGTGAGAATTGTAAGCATTTATTGAATCTAGAAACTGTTCTCATCTCAAAATCCATTCTGCAAGCACAATATGAACACCTACAGCACATAGCACTTCCAGTACACTAAATTACACTGAAGTTCTTAAGAGAACACTGGCTAAAGCTCCTGGACCAAGGAGTAAGAAACCTTATTCATTACTTTACACAGTAAAACCCATGCCCATAGAGGTCTATGTTTACCCATTGAATGGTAACATCATCAATCGGCATTATTTGTCTAGCATGCTGTTCATGGAGCCATTCTGACTAAGATCGCATTATGGTAGGGATAAGGAAATCTGCTCTTTCTCCACTGTAGTGTGATAATATTTACTATGTAATGCCATTCGATGATGTTACCATTTGATGGGTAAACATAGACCCTCCCATATCTAGTACACATACCTCTAAAAGTTACTAGGGTGAAGACTCCAGTCCTTAAGGCACACTTAACTACATCCGTGCATGTAAATGTTTAGTAATAAGGAAATCTACCATTAGGCTTAAGTACACTACCCTCATAGGGTTGAATATAAGTAGGATAATAGTTACCTGTTTTTATTGACAAAGAATCCAGGAGGAAATAATGACGCTTAGATCCCTCCATCCTGGCAAATCAGATTATGGCCTGGTAGCAACTTCCATGAGAGTGAATTATCTTAAGTACTGTATGCAGAGGGACAAGCAAAAGGATATGATTGAGCTTGCTATGCATGTGTCCAAGGAAGGAAAGAGACTGGTCCTGATTGTTATTTTGTCATTACCTAGAATGATGTTGAATGTCAATGAGAACATAATTGTCTTTACTAATTGGTAATGCAGGTGGTGCCATTCTAGGGAGATTCAGTAAGTGTCAGATTAGGACAAGATAGCTGAGGAACTTTCTAGTTTGGCTGGGGATGTTCTAATATACCTCTCAACCTCTTAGCTCATGAATTGTGTACAAAGCCAAAAATAATAGGAAGGCAAATACCAAAAATCAGGGACAGATCTTAAATATAGATCTTATAAACTTAGCTGCTAGAATAACAGTTTTTGCATTAGCATGCATTTCTGAAAGAATTTCATGTCTGAAACTCAAATGTCTGTCATTATTTAGTGACTTCAATCATCAATGATTTGCTAGAAAACCATAAATTAATTTTATGAGGAACAGACCAAAATATGAGGCAAAAACTTGGACATTCTGTGAAAATCTGGACAGTTGAGAGGTATGGTCTGTATCTCTCTTGTGATAAGTTTTGAATTCTGACTAAAGCCTTTGATGCCCCCTCATAGTGCCATTTTAGGCTATGCCTATCTGCTACACATTCCCATCTAGTAAATTCAAATGCAGAGTACCTTAATGTCAGGAATCTTAACAAAAAATGCTTAAACATGGGACTATTCACTTCATGACGGATTCCACAAGACCTCAGTTTTGAACTCTTATACATCCAAATAATTACAAACTAGGTTAATTCCATTGTATAGCTAGTAATAAAACACTCTCTATGTCCCCTACTGATCATGATAGATATATTAAGTCCTTACCTGCTATGCTCATTAACCCAAACACCTCTATATTGTGGGACTTCAATTATTTGCCAACAAACTGGTTAACCTACACTGCCAGTCGTCAGTATGCTCAGTGCTTCTTTGGTATAATAAATGCTAAAACCCTTGTACAAATGTTAACCATCCTACTTGGAGCCCAAATAACTCTGATTTTGTCCTTACAAATATGGCTTCTTCTTGTACACCTCCATCTGTATCATAAGCTAGTGACCTTTTTCCTTTAAAACTGGTGGTAATTCCCTCCAAATACCCTTGTGATTAGGGAATTCTCAAAATCAAACCTTCTTCTATTACTTGATAACCTAAATAAATTATATTCTGATCTTCTTCTGATGACCCCATTGTTAAAGTTACTGCCAATGCCTCTGACTTTTACTCCCACTTAAATAATTATATTGATATGACAGTCCCTGCCTGCACCAAATGTAAAGGGAGAATTAAAAACAATCCCTATTGTGGAAAAACAGTATAAATTAGTTATATAACAATAGCAATAAATTCCTCGATTCTTAGAAAAGGTCTCCATTGTTCCACTTTAGCAGTATGCTTAAGCAAAGTAGCAATGAGCTTAAGGGTACCATTAGGAAGCTCAAAGCTGAATATAAGCCTAAAATAGTCACTGATACCAAAAATAAACATGCATACTTCTTTACCTATAGCAGGAAGTGAAGGACTAAACCAATGCTCAGAGCTAGTCCACAATAATGCAGCCCACTCTGATCCCAATGAAATAGCTGATATCTTAATTGACAGATATAGTTTACTCCACCCACACTTATAATTATTGTGTAGATTCCACAGTACCAGCCACCTCCTATAATTATTATGGAACCTAAAGCTAGGAACACATCATCATGCATGGGCCTTGAAAGCATACATGATTGTCTGATTATTCGTACCAAATATGACTATCTGAACATCTACTTAACCTCTTTAATCTTATCCATCCCTCTGATTATGTATCCAAAGCATGGAAAGCAGTCACTGTAATGGCTTGACATAAGGGTGGTCCAAACATGGACATTAATTACAGACTGATCCATTAGTCTAATGAGCCTCAGATGTAAAGTCAAGGAAAGCATTATCTCAGTCCTCAATAATCAGAAAATTAAAAATATATTGACCTTGGCCTTCAGCATTTTGTCTTTTTTAAAGCAGGTCCTGCATCTTAACGTCCTTAAATTCTTTATAAAAGTCACCAAAGCAGTGGATAGCAGTTATGCTGTACACACAGCATATGTGAAACTGACTCAGACCTTTGACATTGTTCTCCTTGCATGTATTATTGAGAGAGATATAAATCTGAATATAAATATGCATGTCTTGTGGTGGATAGCTAGCTGATTGTCTGAGAGAACCCATGTGGTTCATGTCTCAGGTGTCTTGAAAGCAAAAAAAAAAGTGGTTCAAGTCTCTGATGTCCTTCTGAAAGCAAAAAAGTCATCAGTGCTGTAACACAGAATTCATTGCTTGGCTCTCTATTATTTGGTATTTATTTCTAAGACATTCAAAGCAGCACTGCTGCCATATGGTTATCTAAATTTGTGGATGACTATAAACTGGGTTGTGGTATTCTTTCCACCATTGATTTACAACTGTTCCAACATGGGTTACAGTATGTTAACTGCTGCTGCAATGATAATGGTCTCAAAATAAATTTAGTATAGTTCATCTTGGAGAGCAAAACAGTTCTGCATAATACAGTGTTTTTATACAACCCCAACCAAACACTGTTATAAGGGATTAAGGGATTGTTATTGATAATGCCTTATCTTTTGACCATCATGTCTCCATTACAGTTTGGAAATCCTTCTGTCTGGGTCTACTGATTTCCAAAGGCATCTTCTCTAGATATGAAGAAGTCTTACCTACCCTTTACTCATGTTTTCCACACCCCTTATTGAGAATAAGTTCTCATTATTAGTTAACTAAAAGAGGTCAGTGGCCTCAAGGCCTTCAATTATCCAAACAGAGTGACATCCCTCTTTGCACTTGGCCAGTTATAGATTCCTTCATGGTGATCTGTGTATTTACTTTTGAGCCATGAAAGATCCAACCATTCTTGACCTTCTCTTCCAACACATAGCAAATGTTCCCACAGATACTTAAAATAAAAAGATCTGCATCAGATGCCACATAAGGATACCTTATTCAATAAACATTTTAGCGCTTTTGTTGTGTAATACAAGGAACATCATCAGTTTCTTATGATGTTCCTCGTATTACGGAACAACATATTAATTATATGTGTGGTAACACTCTCACCCAAAGGTTTCCAGACTTTAGTATCTCCACTGCCCTAGACCAGCTGGTTGACACTCTCACAACAGGCTCAAACATTCTAGATCTGGTGCTCATCAACATAGAGGATTGTTTTACCACCTCAAGTGGGCTGCCCTCTCTGGTGAGGTCTGACTACAAATCAGTCTCGTTGAAGGTAACAATAACACCAGACCCCCACCAGCAGCAACTAGACTGAAAAACTTTACCAATGCCAATTACGTCCTCTTACATGATGACATAAACAGTTTCTTACCCCTCAGCCCACTGATGGAGAGGTTACTTGTGCTGGGATATACACTAATGCTTTACGCGAGCATCTATACAAGTGTATTAACTCTGTCATACCTGATAGGACTAAAGCAAGATCCTTAAGGAAGAAGAAACTCACCTGATGGACATGAGCCATTAAAAGGCTATATAAAAAGAGGAAGAAATTGCTATCTAAGAGTAGGAAGTTACGGTCTCAAACCTGGAAGCACTCTCTCCTTAACTTAAATAGGCAAATAAGACAACATGTAAAGTCCTCTAAAGCTACTTATGAATCCAAATTAGCATCCCTAGTTAAGGAAAACCATAAGGCGTTCTTTAGCAACATCCAAAACCTCAAATGAAAAACCCAGATTTGCAGAGAACTTGTAGTTAATGGTACTACATATACAGAACATATATACATATAGCCAACCTGCTGGGTGACAGGTTCAGTGCAAACTTCCCCTCCCCTGTCCCCACCACATATAACACAAAGCATCCCTACCACCTGCTCTACGCCTGCTATCTCCAAGGAGCAAGTCTTAAACACCCTCTCCAAAGCTAAAAACACAGCCTCAGTGGGACCAGACAACATCCCAGGCTGTGTTGTCAATGGATTAAAACAGGAATTACTAACACCGCTGGGTACCTTGTTCAACCACAGCCTTAGCATAGCTTTCATCCATGCTGATTAGAGAACAGCTACCGTCATCCCTTTGCATAGAGGGGGTGCATCCATGGACCACAGGAACTTTAGACTCATAAGCCTAACCAGCCTTCTATGCAAGGCCATGGAGCATATCATCATGGACCTTATCAACAAAGATATAGGTAATCTACAAACACTCTACCCTGCCCAGTTTGGCTTCTTCAAAGGGAGATTGTGCCTGTTAAACTTGGTGGACTTCTTTGAGACAGGCACCAAACTGTATATACAGCTATCTGGACTTAGCCAAGGCCTTTGACACCATCCCCACTCAGGCATTATAGATAGACTCACCCAGCTGGGTATCAACCCATATATTGTCAAGTGGGTTGCAAACTGGATCACCAATAAAATGCTTACTGTCAAAATAGGAGACTCTACCTCCTTCAGCAAACCAGTAGCCAGTGGTGTACCACAGGGGCCTGTTCTGAGGCCCCTATTGTTTGGAATATACTTCCCCAAAGTACAGGCAAAAACTAAAGGTCTATGATTGACAAAGTTTGCCAATGACTGCAAACTAGGAATGGTCATTCAGTCCCCTAACAATATCAGTATCCTGCAAGAAGGACTTACACAGACTAATGATTGGTGCCAAAGTCATGGACTTACATTCAATGCAAAAAAATGCATTATCATCCCCTTTGGCAAGGATGAGGTTCCTACAATCTACTCAATAAATTGTAATACCTTAAGCATGCAATCATTGGTGAGAGACTGGGTACGCAGGTTGATAGCAACCTTACCTTTGATCACCATGTCTCCACGGTAGTACGAAGGGCATTCTGTGTTGCTCACCTCATAAGTAAGGGCATTGCCTCCAGAAAAAAGAAGGTTATAACCCCCCTGTACTCTTCCCTCATCAATCCAATAATAGAATATAATGATCCCTTTGGTATGTACCTCTCTAAGCAACTGCAGCAATTGGAGAGACCACAAAGGTTTCCTACAAAGAAAATTCAAGGTCTCCAGCACATGGCATATGCGGACAGACTGAAATCACTGTCTCTTTACTCTGCGTCATACAGACTGTTCAGAAGCAACATGTGCTTTGCATATAAGGCAATATCCAACCCTACCTTAATGGAAATGCTACACATTCGCAAGCCAAACGGCACATGTGTCACATGCTCAAGGGACCTTAACCTGGTATGTGACATCAATAGAACTTACTGGAGGGACAGATTTATCTCACAGAGATTACCTCATTTCTGGAACAGACTTCATCATCATCATCATCATCAGCCCCCTTTTTCACATTTTTCTACATGGGGTTGGGGTATTGTATTAACTGTCGCCAACTCTCTCAATTCAGTGCCACACTCCTGCCTTCTTCAACACTCATGCCTGACTGTTGCAGATCTTCTTACACACAATCCCTCCACCTCTTTGCTAGATGTTCTCACTTCCTCTTACCTTCTTCCTGTCAGTCCCAAATCTTCCTCACCGGATTGTCTTCTGCTTTTCTACACATGTGCTGAAACCACCGTAGTCTGTTCTCTTTGATCTTTTCTTCAATTGGAGCTTTGGCTAATGTTCTTATGTCCTCATTTCTTTGTCTGTCTCACGGTGTGCATCCTACCACCCTTCTCAGGCACTTAATTTCCATCACCTTTAGCTTCTTCAACTGCTCTACCTTTACTGCCCAGGTTTCTGTACCATACAATAATACACGTCGCACCACTGTCTTGTACACCTTACTTTTCAGCTTCCTTGGCATTCTTCTGTTATTGACTACACCTGATACTCTATGCCAGTTGGCTGCAGACCCTCTGATTATAGCTTTGACCTCTTCATTCAGACTACCCTCCTCCTCAACTACTCCTCCCAGATACTTGAAGCTGTTTACCTGTTCCACTATCTTCCCTTCTAGCTCTATTCTCAGCTTCTTCTGACTTCCCCAATTTGCTGCCATTACCACCATCTTGTCTGTGCTTAGTTTCATCCCACGTGTCTTCAGAATTGCATTCCATTCTCCTATCCATTGCTGAAGTTCTATCTCTGAGTCTGCCTGTACTGCCACATTGTCTGCATACAGCAGCTTTGTTGGTCCGTCCCCTGCAACCTGTTTGCTAATGTAGTCCATCACCAGTATGAACAGCAGTGGGCTCAGAGATGAACCCTGATGTACACCCACACCCACTGGAAACCCCTCTGTGAGGCTGAACACCATCCGTACTTAAGTCATTGGGTCCTTGTACATAGCCTGCACTAATTCTACCAATGTTTCTGGGACTTCAAACCACCACAGTACTGCCCAGATCAGCTTTCTTGGGACCTTGTCATATGCTTTTTCCAAATCTATGAATGCCCAGTTAGACTCTCTCCTCATCTCTAACTTCTTCTCAAGCATCTGTCTCAGTGCAAACATTGGGTCATTTGTGCTGCATCCTGATATGAATAGAAATTGCTCATCTCCCATCTTACATTCTACTACTCTGCTTATCCGTTTATTAATCACCCTCTCCAGAACTTTCATGCAATGTGATAGGAGTTTGATGCCTCTGTACTGCCCACAGTTGTGGATGTCCCCTTTGTTCTTGTACACTGACACGAGTATGCTTATTCTCCAGTCATCTGGGATACGCCTTTCTCTCCACACTGCTATTAGTACCCTCAGGAGCCATTTCTCCCCTATTTCATCCAGCATCTTTATCATATCTGCTGTGACCTCATCTGAGCCTGGTGCTTTCCCTGACTTAATCTTCCTTAGTGCTGTTCTTACTTCTTCTAGGGTGGGCTCCTCTTCTTCTTTCATTGTAGGCTGTTTCTGGGGCATTACAGCTTCTGTGGGGTTTTCTTCATTCAGAAGCTGCTGGAAATACTCCTTCCATCTGCCTTTGATGTCCTCTGGGCTGGTGAGCAGGTAGTTTCTGGCATCCCTTATGAAGGGTGTCTGACTATCTTCTTTATATTTCTGTCTTTGCCTTGCAACCTGATATAGTTTCTTTGTCCCTCATACTGAGTCACTTTCCAGAAGCTGGTACAGTGCATCTGATACCCTGTTCTTTGCGATTGCAACTTCTTTCTTAGCTTCTTTGTTAGCCAACCAGTAGTCCTTCCTAGCCTGGTCAGTCTTTTCTGTATCCCACTTCTTCTTGCACTCCTTTTTTCTTTTGATGACTTCCTGGACTTCTGCATTACACCACCAGCTTTCCTTATGTACCTTATTTCCATACCTGGCTCAGCCACATATCTTTTCTGTAGTCCTAACACATGCTGTTTTTAGGCGCTGCCATTCTTAGGCATAGGTTCATAGGTTCATACTAGGCTATCTGCCCTGAGGCAATTATAAGCCTAGCCCGATTCTGTATGTCTTACGCCACCCCTTGATTTGAGTATACTGTGCCCTTTTTAAGGTTTAGTTTACTGTGCCTCTGTCTAATAGTGACATGGGAGTAATCCCTGGGACAAACCTACGATCCCCCATCCACCTATCGAGATTCTTCTTGAAGAGATTCAGTGAGGTGCTCTGCCTCACATGAACTGGAATTCTATTCCAGAGTGAAGGGAGCCTCTGGGTTATGAACCTGTCCCTCCAGCAAGTTCTATTTATTTCTGTGCTGAGGTTCAAGTCCCTCGAGCATGTGGCTCTAAGGGATTTAGATTTACTGAGGTGGAGCATGTCCATTAATTCTGGATTTGACATAGCTTTGTATGTCAGGCATAGATCGCCTCAAGTAGGCGGTATGCAACTGAGTAGAGCTGGAGTTTTTAACCGAGCAGCATATGGCATCTGTTTGAGACCCTTGATCCTCTTGGTGAGATACTTTTGGGGTCTTTCTAATTGCTGCAGGTGTCGGGTAAGGTACATCCCAAAGGGGCATTGTATTCTATGATGGGCCTGATGAGGGATGAATAAAGGGCACGATTACCTCTCTTGATCTAGATGTGAAACCCTTCGTGATGAGGTGGGCTATGTAGAAGGTCTTTCTAACCACTTTGGCAATGTGGTTTTCAAAGGAGAGATTGCTATCAACTTGGGTCCCCAAGTCCCTAATAACTTTCTCTGTACTTAATGGGTTTCCGCCTATGTGGTAATTTGTGGGCACATTGTTTTTGCCAAAGGGTATGACTATACATTTTTTGGCATTTAGCTTTTAACCATGGCGCTGGCACCAGTTATCTGTCTCTGTGAGACCTTTTTGAAGGATGTTTGTGTCAGCTGGAGAGTTGATTATGGCGCCCAGTTTGCAGTCGTCTGCGAACTTGGTGAGCCATAGTCCTCCCACGTTTGCCTGTACCTCAGAAAAGTATATACCGAACAAGAGTGGTCCCAGGACAGAACCCTGTGGGATGCCACTTGTGACCGGTTTTGAGTCTGACATGGCTCCAGCAACTCTCACTCTGTGGGTTCTGTCTTTGAGCCAGTTTGCGACCCATCTTGTGACATAGGGGTTTATATTTAAGCTGGATAGCTTATCTATGATGCCCGAGTGGGGTATTGTGTCAAATGCCTTTGCAAGGTCCAGATAGGCTGTGTGGACTACCTTCCCTTCATCTATGGCTTTGGTGACTGTTTCGAAGAAGTCAACCAGTTTCAAAAGGCAGGATCTGCCCTTGACAAAGCTGAACTGGGTAGGATCTAGTGTCTGTAGGTCCCCAATGTCTTTGTTTATGAGCTCCATGATGATCATAGGTTCATAGGTTCATAGGTTTATACTAGGCTATCTGCCCTAAGGCATTTATAAGCCTAGCCCAAAGTTTTGTGGCTTATGTCACCCCTTATATGAAAAAATACTGTACCCATTAGTTTGTTGTGCCTCTGTCCAGCAGTGACACAGAGATGATTCCCGGGGTAAACCTACGATCTCCCATCCACAGGTCAAGATTTCTCTTGAACAGAGCCAGCGAGGTGCTCTGCCTCACATGGACCGGGATTTTATTCCACAGCATAGGGAGTCTCTGAGTGATAAATCTATCCCTCCAGCACGTCCTATTTATATCCGTGCTAAGGTTTAAGTTGCTTGCTCTAGTGGTTTTGGTGGATTTGGATTTTTTGAGGTGGAGCATGTCCATTAATTCCGGGTTGGACATGGCCTTGTATGTCAGGCACATGTCACCTCTGAGCTGACGGTATGTGACTGAATAGAGCTGGAGTTTCTTCAATCTGGCAGCATAGGACAGATTTTGGAGTCCCTTTATCCTTTTTCTGAGGAACTTTTGGGGTCTCTTCAATTGCTGCAGATGTCGGGTGAGATACATCCCGAATGGGGCATTGTACTCGATCATTGGTCTGATAAGTGAAGAGTACAGGGGAACAATGACCTCACTAGATCTGGATGTGAATCCCTTCATGATCAGGTGGGCAATGTAGAAGGTCTTTCTAACCACTTTAGCAACGTGAGTGTCAAAAGAAAGGCCACTGTCAACCTGGGTCCCCAGGTCCCTGATAACCTCTTCTGTGCTTAGTGGATTGCCACCTATATGGTAGCTTGGGGTTATCTTGTTTTTCCCGAAGGGTATGACTATACATTTTTTGGCGTTTAACTTCAGGCCATGGCTCTGGCACCAGCCATAGCCTTGCAGACTAAGCTAGTCAGGCTTATGGGGCGATAGTTTCCAGGGTCCGTAGAGGCTCCACCTTTGTGGAGTGGGACCACTATTGCTGTACGCCATTCTGTGGGCACATATCCTGTAGTGAGGTTGAGATTGTATAGCTGTTTTATTTGAGGGATTAGTTCCTCTTGGAGTTCATGTAGGACGCAACCTGGGACGCCATCTGGTCCCATGGAAGTAGTGTTTTTTGCTTTGGAGAGGACAGCCTTCACCTGAGCATCAGAGATGTTTGGGAGGCAGCCCTCTGCTGGGATAGATACTTGCTCTTTTGGGGGGGAGGGGGTGGAGAAGTTTGCACTTAACCTGTCTGCCAGGATATTGGCGATGTCTGTGGGTTCAGTGAAATTTTTGTCGTTTAGAATCAACTCAGAACAAGTCTAGGAGTTGCATCCCAGGTTTCTAACATAACTGAAAAAAGCCTTATGATTGTCTTTGGTGTCCTGTGCAATTTTTCTCTCGAAGCTGGCCTTGGAGGATTTTATGAGGGATCGTAATTTTTTGCTAGTACTGATCAGAGATGCCTTCCCTATTAGGGATTTTGCTCTATCATGTAGTAGCTTCCTCCTTCTGTTTTACAGTTTATTTATGGCAGGGGTCCACAAGACTGGACGCCTGCCTTTGGATGATTGGGTCTTGGTTTTGTTTGGGATAGCATGATCCATGCATTCCTGGAGATGTCCGTAGAATGCGTTTATATAAGATTCTGCAGTTTGAGCCGTAGTTTCCACTGGCCCTGGGGCCTTGAAGGATTCCACTTCAGTTTTGAGAAGTGAGAAGTTCGCTTTTGAGAAGTTTTTCACTGTGGTTTTCTGGGCTGGGGGTGGGGTCGGGATGTGGACATCCAGTGAAATTAATTTATGGTCTGATCTTACCAATGAGGGATATACTTCTGGTGTGAAGCATAGAGTCCCCATGCTGGTAATGATCAGGTCTAGTATGTTGTCCCCTCTTGTGGGAGTGGTGACTAGTTGTTCCATAGCATTTGAGTTTATAATTTCCAGGAACCTTTGGGCTAAGGTGCTGGGGCTTGAGTAGTACTCCCAGTCAATGTTTGGGTAGTTGAAGTCACCCAATATAATGGTGTTCTGAGAGATCTTCATGTTCTCCAATGTTTTCAGGAAAGCCGAGTGGGATTCTTGACTTTGAGAGGGTGGTCTGTAGGATGCTATAAACTGACAAGCAGTCTTGCCCACTGTTAGTTGCACATGGATGGTCTCCAATACTTCGTGCAATGCCACTAACCTGGAGGTGTGGATATCCTTGATAAATATGGAAACTCCCCCTCCTTTTGTGGTTCTGTCCGGGTTTTGGGGCCGAAAAGCATGATATGAGGTATAGCCTGGTAGTGCTGGGGTGCTCTCTAGAGCCTTGAACCAGGTTTCTGTCACTGCACAGATATCGATGGTCTCCATACTGAGGAGAGCTTCGAGTGCATGCATCTTGAGGTTAAGACTTCTGGCGTTTAGCAGCATTACCCTTAGTTTCTTGTTCCTTGTGCTGTCTGTGGGGGTGGGTTTAACTTTTGAGCCTTGCCTAAAAAAGGCACTATGGGGGTAGCAAGAGCCTTTGCCAATATCCGAAAGCCCAGTGGTGACAGGTGCAAGCCGTCCCTAGCGAAGCAACGTGGCTTGTCGAGCATGTCATCCCAGGCTGACAGACACTGGATCCCCTTTGAATGACACCAAAATTTTAGCCAATTGTTAAAATCGATCATTTTGTCTTTGTACTGTGGTATCATTCTAGGTGAGGGTAAGATGCTGCTCAAGGTCAGGGTCATACCAGCCTGGGCTACATGATCAGAGAGCTCCTCTATATCTCTTTTCATGTAGTCCAGGGAGGTACGTCTCAGGTCATTCACACCAGCATGTACAATGACTGAGTCATATTTGTATTTGCTTTGGAGTGACCTGAGTGCTTGCGTTATGTGGCGGATCCTAGCACCCGACAGGCAGCTCATCATGACCTTCTCTTTATTCAGCCTGGTGAGTGGAACATCAGTGTGTCTGACAATAGAGTCACCTATTACAAGAGTATCAGGTGTGCTATTCAGCCTTAAGGGCTTTGGCTGCTTGGCACACTGACTTTGTGGGCTATGTGTTGCGCGTGTTTTGTTTTGAGGTAGCGTTTGCTTGGATGTCTGCTTTGGAGGTCTCTGTTGCTTAGGTAGATTTTTATTTAGAGCCTCCGAGTATGTTTTTGTGTATTTATGTGTTTGGTTCGCTGATGTGGTGGGACTATGTGATACTGGAATTGTGTTGTGTGAGGCTACCTTCTCCGCCTGACTGGTTACACCAGTTTTGAGATGAGAGAGCTCAGCCACCAGTTTGGCTAAATAGTTGCATCTCTCACATATATTTGAACCTGTTTGGAGGAGGAGAGGGTTGTCCGTGTACATGAGACAGTTGTAACATTGCCTCAAAATTCCCAGATTCACCAGCTGGACTGGAGAGGAAACCATTGACTGACCTTTGGACATGCTAGAGTAATATAGGGAAACTGAATTTAAGATGGACCAATAGAGGACAGGGTAATCGTAGAGAGTATAAGAGTAAGTAGTGCTTATGGTTTAATAGTGCTAACTTGTAGGATTTCTTAATTGGACCAGTGAAGGGCCTTAGAATGAGAATATGGTGTTTAAATTGAGAGATAGAGCAGTTCTAAGGGAAAAAGTGACTCCACCTATTCCTCCTCTTCTGGGGTGCTAGAGCCCTGAGTAATTCCTTGAACTGTTGTGCTTTCTCTCCAGTTAACTTCCAGGTCTTCAGCCTGGTCTCTGTTGGCCTTAGATCCTTGTCTGACCACTGCTTGCAGCTGATTGTGGCAACTAGTGGTTTATGCTGTAGGCTGACTGTTTCGCTGGGGATGACTTTGCAATTATGGATTCTGCCCCAGTGCCTTTTCCTAACTAGGTAGAAGTCTATCTGAGTTGCATGTTGACTTCTCTTGTATGTGATCTTGTGACTGTCTCTCATTTTGAACCATGTGTTGGCTACTATCAAGCCATTTGCCAGACAGATGTCTAGAATGGCTTCTCCTTCTTTATTCCTGTTGCCCCACCCATATGGACCCAGGCAGTCCTCATATCCTGTTCTGTCTGTCCCGATATGTGCATTCAAGTCACCCATTATCAACACCAATTCATGTTGTCCTGCTTTATCTAGTAGGTCCTGCAACTGCTGTCTGAATGCACTCTTTTTCTCACTATCACAACTCTGCTGTGGGGCATAGGCTGAGATTATGAATACTGCCCTATCATTACACTGGAGTCTGACTGCCATGAGTCTGTCATTAATTCTGATGAGATCCCTTAGTGCTTTCTGAAGCCTCTCTCTCACCACAATTCCTACACCATTTCTAGACTGCCCTCCACCTGAGTAGTAGACTCTGGATCCCAAGCCAAGTGGCTTTGCTGCACTGCCCTTCCATCTCATCTCCTGGATACATAGGATGTCCAGCCTCCTCTCTGTTATGTCATCCACTTCCAAGCTACATCCTGTCAGTGAACCTACATTAAGCATAGCAATTTTCAGTTCATGTTTGGCAGGTTGGTTGGTTTTACGTCCAGCTTTCGCTCAACAGAGCTATCCCAGGTTAGCCAGGCTGGGCAACTAGACACCAACCAGCCAGTAGCTTATTGACCCAGTGCTGCTGGGCTTTATGGCAGGCATACACTGGCCAATAGGAGCACATATACCCATCCTGCCATTAGCATGGGTCCCTGGCGTGGGTCAGAGTAGGCCAGGTCCTCAACCCACTTATCACTGGTAACTACCCATGCCCATTTTTGGAGACATTAGTCAATATAACCGAATCACCTTAAGCCATATTTTACACAATAGAGTGGCTAGTCCTGCCATGGCATGCAGTCTGTGATCCATGTTCTCCTATCTTGAGGATACTGCGCACCACAGTAGATGCCCAAAGCGGTTGGTCTGTACAATTCTTCCCCCTATAGAGCACCATGTAGTCTGTGCTGCTGCCCGCAGCTCCATTATACTTATTGACTTCCAATCCATGTTAAGCAGAGCCACTTGTTGACCCTATTTAAGTGTAATTTGGATGATTGTATGGGAAAATGTAAATTCGCCCCAGGGGTCCACCTGTGTTCTTCTTAGATATGGGTAATAGGTGCTGATGTAGTGTCTACCCATAACAGACACTCTTGGGAACAAGGATTAACTTGACTAGACTTGTAAGGGCCCTAGGGCCATTAGCCTAGTAACCTCCTATGATCCTATGATTATGGAAAGAATGTGCTAAAACTTTAATTGAATAAACTATTCTCGTGTGGCATCTGGTGCAGCATTTTTTATTTTAATTAGTTTGGGAAGCACGCTGTTCATGGTGTTTGGTTTTAAGTATTGGATTGCTATCCACAGATATTTAGTTAAAGGATTTAAACCTTTATCAATGGATAAATAGAACATGTTGTGATGACAAATTAATGTCCCATTGTATCTCATACCTCTGGAACAATCTTCTACTGCTTATCAATTAGAGCAGCATCTTTAACAACTCAATGCTAAATCTAAACAATTGGACAGGCAGCTTCAAGTTCTCCTCTTGTGTATCCTGTGCTGCTCTCCACAAGGCTGGAAGGAACTTTTGAATATGGTTTATTGGCTAGGCTTTAAATGGTTTGTAGACTGATTGCCTTGTAGTTGCATATGAACATATAAACAGCTTGTATAGAAAAAAACTAACTGCACTACATTTCTTTGGGGTTATGTTAGATCATAATACTCCTTTTAAGACTAGAATATATACACACACACACACACACACACACACACACACACACAGACACACACACGTGTATATGTGTGTATATATATATATATATATATATATATATATATATATATGTTGCAAAAGAAAGTCATACACATTATATGCTCAAAGAAAAGAATGGCATATATACCAGCACTCTAAAAATATACAACTTATATATTTCTAGAAAGTAAATTAATGCCGAATTTCTTTCCTTAGTGATAAAGTATGTTCAGACCATACTTTTACTGTAACAACTTTCAGTAGTTGCACTTCCAAGTCAGCATCAGTACATCTCTGAAATTATATTCATTTTCCCTTCTGTTATTGATAACTGCAGTTTTACTGAAAGAATATTTAGTTCCTCTTCTAGCAGTAAATATGCTCTAGTTGATTCACTATATATGTTTAAATGCTTGGCATGTGTATTAGGTTCATAGGTTCATAGGTAGGTACTAGGCTATCTGCCCAAAGGCATTTTTAAGCCTAGCTGGAATGTGTTGGCTTTCGCCACCCCCTTAGATTAGTTCCCTGTCCCTCAGTCCAGCAGAGCCATTGGAGTGATCCCTGGGGTAAACATTCTGTTTCCCATCCGCTCATCAAGGTTTCTCTTAAAGAGGATTAGCAAGGAGCTCTGCCTAATGTAGATTGGAATCTTGTTCCAGAGCAAGGGAAATCTCTGGGACAGGAATCTATCCCTCAAGCACGTCCTATTTATTGTTGTGGTGAGGTTTAGATCCCTGGAGCGTTTGGCTCGAGGGGATGTGGTTTTCTTTAGGTGGAGCATGTCCATCAATTCTGGGTTGGACATGGCCTTGTATGTCAGGCAGAGATCACCTCTGAGTAGACAGTATGCAACAGAGTACAGCTGGAGTTTCTTCAGTCGAGCTGCATAGGGCATCTGCTTGAGGCCAGTGATCCTCTTGGTGAGGCACTTCTGTGGTCTTTCCAGTTATTGCAGGTGTCTTATAAGGCACATCCCAAATGGGGCACTGTACTCTATGATGGGTCTGATGAGTGATGCATAGAGGGGCCCAATGACCTCTTTCAATCTGGATGCAAACCCTTTTGTGATTAGGTTGGCCACATAGAAGGATTTTCTAACCACTTTGGCAATGTGATTATCAAAGGAGAGGTTACTATCTACTTGGGTCCCCAGATCCCTTATTACGTATTCCATATTTAGGGGGCTACCACCCATGTGGTATTTTGTGGGTACTTTGTTTTTTCCAAAGGGGATGACTATGCACTTTTTGGCATTCAGCTTGAGGCCATGGTTTTGACACCAGGTATCTGTCTCAGTGAGACCCATTTGGAGGATGTCTGTGTCAGCCGGAGAGTCAATTATAGCCCCTAGTTTGCAGCCGTCTGTTAACTTGGTCAGCTATAGTCCTCCTGTGCTTGCCTGTACCTCTGAGAAGTATATGCTGAACAGGAGGGGTCCTAGGACTGAGCCCTGGGGAATGCCACTTGTAACCGGTTTAGAGTCAGACCTAGCTCCTGCAACTCTTACCATGTGGGTTCTGTCCGTGAGCCAGTTAGCAACCCATCTTGTGATGTAGGGGTTTATGTTCAGGCTGGTGAACTTGTCTTTAATACCTGAGTGGGGAATCATGTCACAGGCCTTTACAAGGTCTAGGTAGGCTGTGTGGACCACCTTTCCCTCATCTATAGCCTTGGTAACTGTCTCAAAGAAGCCCACCAGGTTTAGGAGGCATGATCTGCCCTTAACAAAGCTGAACTGGGTAGGGTCCAGTGTTTGGAGGTTTCCAATGTCTCTGTTAATAAGATCCATGATGATGTGCTCCATAGCTTTGCAGACCAAGCTAGTTAGGCTTATAGGGCGATAGTTCCTGGGGTCTGTTGTGGCTCCACCTTTGTGGAGGGGAATAACTGTTGCTGTGCACCACTCTGTGGGCACGTAGCCTGTGGAGAGGCTGAATTTAAACAGTGCATTTAGGTGAGGGGTTAGTTCATCTTTGAGCTCATGTAGTACGCAGCCTGGGACACCATCCAATCCCATTGATGCTGTGTTTTTGGCTTTGGAGAGGGCTGTTTTAACCTGAGTGTCTGTGATTTCAGGGGCACTACATTCTTCTGGTATAGTTATGAGCCCTTTTAGGGGTGAGAGGGGGGTGAAGTTTGCACTGAACCTGTCTGCCAGGATGTTAGCTATATCGGTCGGTTCAGTGTATTTTGTACCATTCTGCACTAACTCCAAGCAGATCTGAGAATTGCCACTTAGATTCTTGACATAGCTAAAGAATGCCTTGTGGTTATCTTTGGAGTCCATGGCAATTTTTCTTTTGAAGCTAGCCTTGGATGAGTTTATGAGGGAATGTAGTTTCTTGCTGATACTGATCAGGGATGTCTTCCCTTCTTGGGATTTTACTCTTTTCTGTACTAGTTTCCTCCTTCTATTGTTTAGCTTGTTTATGGCAGGGGTCCACCAGACTGGTTTCCTTTTCTTGGAGGAGTGAGTCTTGGTTTTGTTTGGGATAACACAATCCATACATTCTTGTAGGTGCCTGTAGAGTGCATTAGTAAAGGATTTTGCAGCTTGGACAGCGTTATCCTTTAGCATGGGGGCTTTGAAACTTCCCACCTCGGTCTTAAGTAACGTGAAGTTTGCTTTTGAAAAGTTTTTCACAGTGGTTTCTTTGACCAGGGGTGGTGGCGGAATGTGAATATCCAGAGTGATTAGTTTATGGTCAGATCTAACCAGCGAGGGGTTGACCTCCAGTGTGGAACACTGGCCGCTCATGTTGGTGATGACCAGGTCCAATATGTTGTCATTTCTGGTGGGGGTGTTGATCAGTTGATCCAGGGCATTTGAGTTTATAAATTCTAGGAAATGTTGGGCAAGGGAGTTTGTACATGAGTAGTTCTCCCAGTTAATGCTCGGGTAATTGAAATCACCCAATATCAGGGTGTTTGGTTGGACCTTTATATTTCCCAGTGTTTCCAGGAATGCGGAGTGGGGGTCCTAGGACATGGTGGGCGATCTGTAGCAAGCTATAATTTGAATAGCAGTTTTGCCCATTGTTATTTGCACATGGATGATCTCTGAAGCATCGTGCTGTGCCATTAACCTGGAGGTGTGGGTATCCTTGATGAATATGGATACTCCCCCTCCTTTTGTATTTTGGTCCGGGTTTTGTGGCCGAAATGTATGGTATGAGTTGTAGCCTGGTAGTGCTGGGGTGCTCTCTGGAGCCTTAAACCAGGTTTCTGTTACTGCATATATATCGATTTTCTCCATATTGAGGAATGCCTTCAGTGTGTGCATTTTGAGGTTTAGACTTCTGGCATTGAGTAGCATTACCGAAAATGATGCAACCTCTGCGAGTATGGCAGCTGCAGAGTCCCAAAGAGAAAGTACACAAAACAAAAAATAGGACCAGCAAACAAGGCACCTTGAAGTAATGAAAAATACTTTAATAAAAGTATTAGGTTCTTTGAAACAGACCGGTGTCGGCAAATAATATACAGAGCCTTCTTCAGTGTATGAATAAGATACAGAAAAGAACCTATTTATAAATAATTCATTGAATCATGTGATTAATTACGAATGTTCATTGAGACCAGGCTTAAAGAGCCCAC
Source organism: Protopterus annectens (assembly GCF_019279795.1). Lineage (NCBI taxonomy): Eukaryota > Metazoa > Chordata > Ceratodontiformes > Protopteridae > Protopterus > Protopterus annectens. The sequence continues at coordinate 1,630,731,134 of NC_056737.1, forward strand.
CAAGTTTAAAAATCCATTTTTTCTCCATGGAATTCAGTAAATCATGCCAACCTAATTTGTTGTTTCTGGATCTCAAAATTTTATCTATAAAGATAAAACTGAAACATGCATTATGATGAATTAAAGAGTGTTTGTATAGGGCATTCATTTCTCTCTTGTTCTTGATATTGCTAAGATGCTCAGATATACAAAGTTTCAATAGTCTTGAAGTTTGACCAACATAGAATGCAGGACAGTTGCACTTGGCCAAGTAAATTACCCAATCAGAGGAACAGTTGGCAAAGAATTTTATATTATACACCTCTGGGGTATTTTGACTGGTGAAACTTTTGGTTTTAAGTAACTTGGTACAATATGTGCAGTGTCCGCAAGGAAAGCATCCAAGTAAAGGTTCACCTGACAGAGTAGTTTGAATGGTATTGGTCATTTTTGCTTCAGAGTGTTTGAAATGATTAAAAAAGCAGATAGATTTTTGCCTTTACGAAAAGAAAATGAACATCTATCACCAAGGATTTCTTGAAGTTTAGGTTCACATGTTAATATATTCCAATTGTGTTGGACCATATTGATTAGTGTGTTAGTATTACGTCCATATGTGGTGATAAGTCTGGGTGGTTCGGAGTTGGATTTGTTACTGGTCTTATAAAGAAGAAGATCTTCACGTTTCATCCTATCAACAATATATTTAGTGTGTACAAGATGACCCATTTTGTATCCCCAGTCATAAAATCTATGTACAAGATCATCCCTGAAATGTGTATATGTGTGTTGATCATAACAAATGCATTTAATACGCATAAACTGGGATTTGGGAATGTTTTTGCAAATATGTGGGGGATGGAAGCTGGAGGCATGGAGTAGTGAATTATTTTTGGGGAATTTACGGTGAATTTCTGTAGACAGCGTATGATCAGATGTGCGGCAAACCAAAACATCTAAAAAAATTATTTTACTTTTATCATAGCTGACAGAAAATTCGATTCCCCGTTTATTTACATTAAAATAAGTGATAAATTTCAAAAGATATTCACTATCAGCCCTCCATACCAACCAGCAATCATCTAAGTACCTACACCAGATGTCCATTTCTTCAATATAAATATTGTGAGACCTGTCATAAATGACCTGTTCTTCAAAGTACGCCATGAACAAATCAGCGTATATGGGGGCAAAAGAAGCCCCCATGGCTGTCCCCTTAGTTTGCAAGTAACATTTTCCCTTATAAAAGAACACATTCTTAGTCAATACATGTTCCATCAAACACAACAAAAGAGTATTGAAACCTGGCTTATATAGTTCTGTCTTGCTAAGCCAATATTCCAAGGCCTCCAAACCAGCCCAGTGTGGTATGTTCGTGTATAATGATTTTACATCTAAAGTGCAGAGTAACCAGTGTGGCTCAAGCTGTGTGTCTGAAATAATTTGCAGGAATTCAGTCGTGTCCCTGATCCTTGCTCGGACACATTGTACAAGGGGCTGTAGATGTTTAGTTAGAAACAGAGATAATGGTTCAGTTAATGAATTTTTACCAGAAACAATGGGTCTGCCTGGGGGATTGTGAAGATCCTTATGCATTTTAGGTAGAAAGTATATGTATTGTGGGCAAGGGTTAGTAATGGTGAGTTGAAACTGTGTATTTTTGGTGATGATCCCCTCTTCAACAGCTGAAATGAGGAAAGAATCAATCTGTTTTTTGAAAATAGGTGTGGGATCAATGGATAATTCAGAATAATATCGTGCATTAGATAATTGTCTGAGTGCTTCATGGTCATATTGTGATACATGCTGAACAACTATTGAACCTCCTTTATCAGCACCAATAATAACCAACTCATGATTGTTGGCTAGTTTGGTGATGTTATCCATACATGTTTTGGATAAATTGTTTGGTAAGGGCGGAACTGATCTGGAATGAAATTTAAGGTCTTTTATCATGGCTTGTTGAAACATGGAAACATGCTGATTCATGGGCGGCATGAAGGAGGATCTGTGATATTTGAATTCATCAGAGATCTTTGATGACTGTTGTTCCTGAAAAAATAATTTGAGGTTAAGAATCCTACAATATGAAATGATATCCTGAACAAAACTTTCTTCTGAAACAAACAAAAACAGGTATAAATGATAATCTTTTATTCAAAATCTCAATTTCAGAGGAGGAAAGGATATGTGATGAAATGTTGGTAATATTTACATTATTCACTTTGTCACAAACATCTGTAATAGAGTTTCCATGTTGTCTACATCCTTTATGTTTTCTGCCCCCCCTCCTCCTATGTGTAAACCCTGCGTAGTTGTAGAATTCCTTCTTTTTAATGCTGGTGAGCCTGTGGCACCCCCTGAGTCAGTATCTAGACCCGAAGAGGAATAATCATCAGCTGAAGTATCAGTGTAGTGAGGTGTACCTTTTTTAAGAATAGATTTCGTCCGTTTCCTTTTGGGAGTGGTCCGATTTTGAGCAATGAATCGGACATGTTTGCTTTATTTTCAAAATTGAAAAGATCACCTTTAGTGTAATCATCTAGGTCTCTTTGGAACTTCTTCCTTTTCCTTTCTTTAAACTGGGATTCTAATGTAAGTAATTCCTTACTCAGATTTTTGATACTGTTAGTATAAATGGTCTGTCCCTCAAATTGCTTGGCCTTATCACTGAGTAAGGTGATGGATGAAATTTCTTGTTCAATGATTCTATTGTGATAATTAGCCGATATTTCAACAAATTTGAGAGATGTTTCTTGTTGAACCTCATTCCATTGTTTAAGTAAGGGTTCATCAGGGGTATTTACCAAAGGTTGTGTACGTATCCTTAAACCCCGTGGGGTAATTCTTTTAAGCAAATAGGCACGGAAGAGCTTATAGTGCCAAACGTTGTTACGCAAAGCTCTCATATGTTTTTTTAGGTTTGAAAAAATATTTTCACAACTGTCATTAATGTCTGCATCACCAAGATATCCATCCGCTCACCAAGTGGACCTAGTCCAAAAGCTGAAAGGTCATCTCTATCAGCAGATAGACCTGTGAGCAAATTATGCAATTCCATAGTCAATCGTAGGAATGATATTGATTAAAACACAAAAAATCCACAAATGGATGAGTGACAAGAGATTAATTGTACTGGTGCTGAGGGTTTCACCACTTAAAGGGTGATGCTTTATCATTTTGTTCACTGGTACTATTATGCGTATTACATTCATCAAGGTATGCAACCATTGTGAATATTTGATATCTGCAGAACTGCCATAGACATTATCCCTAAAATTTCTGGTCCTCCATCATGTCTATGTCCTTAAATGCTACTGTAATATTTTTTTACAATGGCAAAACTAACAGGAAGTTAAAGGATATTAGATTAGCTAAAAAATAAAGCCTAGTAGCTGAACATTTCTTTAATTTCTACTCGAATTGTTATGCTTTATTATTGGTTTCTGCATTATTACAAGTGAAAATGAATTGTATTACAGGAACTGATTTACAAAATGTGCTTCTACAAAAGGAAAGTATTTACATGTTAAAATATCACATTTTAAAACCATATAGTTTGAATACCAAATTAACTTGGAAATATCTGATTGTTTGATTATTTAATTATTAATTTAAATGTATATAAATCTGATATTTTTTTCAGATTATTCCCAGCTGAAGGCTTTTGCCAAGGTGCCATGGTTCTTAACAAAGCTACTGTTTTTACGTTGTTGTTTGCATTATTAAAAGCAGTCCTAAATAATTCCTAGCTCTGCTCAAGTTCCACACCAAGCTAATTCCATGCTATAATCCATTTTTCTTTCATCCAACCTTCATGTTGTAAACATGGTTTGATGTTCTCATTCTACTTTCTTTCAGCCATCCTCTTCTTTCACTTCCTCTACCTATAATCATTTTTTTCATTTTTGACCTAATATCTCTGTCTCCCCTACCTTACCACAATCTCCTATTCCACTATTCCAAAGAGACCTAGATGATTACACTAAAAATCCTACTCACTTTCTTTGTTACCAAAGTGCACATCCTTTGCATACTTATTTATGATATATAAACATACTTTCTCTTCTCTTATATACACATATCCATCCTGTCATGGGCAGACATGTTAAAGTGCCAAGCAAGAAATAATGCTCGATAGGGTGTGTGTTAATGTGTAATTAATGCCTGCCCAAGACTGTTATAAGAGGGCCTCTACACCTTGGAAGGGCACTAATTAAACATTAACACACATTCTAGAGGGCATTATTACACTTAGAGAATGGGTTTTCTGTAAAATTGTTTTGTTTTACTTATTTATGTATTTATTTAGTTAAGTATTATACATTTTTTTATATATTTTTGATGTAAAATAGTTCCTCCCCCTAAGGTTTCAAATTTGCTGTAGTATATGTTAATGGTGTTGGAGGAAGCATTTTACATCCAGAATATAACACTTAAAAAAATCCAGCTATTTACTTTATTGTTTTGGTCCCTTACTCCTAAAATGTTTGGTTTATTGCCAGTCATTGGAGACAGAAGTTACTATATAATGACATACATTTGAGTTTCAGACTTTTATTTCCTTCAGAAAATTCACACTAACACATATACTTTTATTTAAGCAAGTTTGCAATTTTATAAGAGCAATAATTAAAATGTTCTTATTTTTGAGCCTTTGTTCCCCTTTTATTTTAGGCTTTATCCAGATATTTTCAGCTGAAGGGTCCAGAGGTATACAAGCATCTTTGCTGCCGCCAGAGGTAGATCTCACTCACTCTCTCTTTCTCTGTCTTACACACACACACACACACACACACACACACACACACACACACACACACACACACACACACACACTCACACACAAAAACCTTTGCTTCAGAAAATGCATACAAACACAAATCATTTAAAATATGTTCCTATTTTGAACCTTTGTCCCATTTATTTTAGCCTTATCCAGATAACTTGATCTAAGAGCATACCTCTCAACTGTACATATTTTTGCAGAATGTCCAGATTTTTGCCTCATATTTTCAGTCTGTTCCTTATAAAATGTATTTTTTAACAAACAACTGGGATGATCTAAATATTAAATTGCTAAATAACGACATGTATTTGAGTTTCAGATTTCATGTCTTTCAAAAAATACATGCTAATTCAAACCCTGCTATTCTAACATTTTTTTAAGTTTACAAGAGCAATATTTAAAATGTGTCCCTATTTCTTAACATGTGTCCCCTCATTATGTCAGGCCTTTTCCGGTTTTCTTGTGCTAATAGGTTGAGAACTATGTCTGTGGTTGAGAAGTGTGCAAAACTGCTGCTGCTGCCAGGAGATCGCTAGATCACTTTTGCACTTTACTCTGTCTCTGTCTGTCATGCATGCATACACATGCACACACACACACACACACACACACACACACACACACACACACACACACACACACACACACACACACACACACACACACAAACACACAGTCTCTTCTGCTTTCATGCACGCATTCACTCACACACAGACAGAAACCCAAACACATACGCACACACTTTTTTCTGTTTCACTCGATCAGTCTCTCTGTTACTCTCATACATGCATACACTCTCACACACATGCTTTATTTTAAATGTTTTTCCTTTTGTTATTTTACACTCACTAAACAGCAAAAGTGCTGCTTAACGAGTGTAAAATAACGGCTCGTTTGCTCTCACTTTCTCTGACATGCACGCGTATACTTACACACAGACATAAACACACATACACAATTTTTTTTAATTGTCTTCTATTTTTTCACATTTTACACTTGCTAAACAGCAAAAGTGCTGCTTAACGAGCATAAAATAATGTTAGCAATTCAGTTTTCTCAGTCTGAGCTCCACAGCAGCTTGAAATGCTGCTTTGAAGTGGTGGACTCATTTTTCAGCGGGCATTACTTGTACATTAATAACCTTATGGAGAATGTTCATTCTCCAATCAGGGTGCTGATGTCAGCTTGCCCATTCTCTAATGTAATATAAAGTTATCATACCATAGAAAATGGACTGGAATGATTTTATGCCTAAAAGCTAAATGTAACTTTGATAATCCTAAAAAAATGATGTCAGGACAACTTGTATTTCATCCAGGCAAACTTTTTATGCCATTTAACTGCTAGCTAATTAGTCTAAAAGATTGAAATTCCTTCTAAGTTCTTTCTGCTGACATCAAAGGCAAAGCATTTTATTTTATTTAACATTTGTTAACCAGGAAAGTCTAACTTGGAACAAGCCAATTTTCAGCACAGGCCCAGGGAGGAACACTCTAGACACGTCTTTGCAACATGGGAGGAAACTGGAGTACCCAGAGGAAACCCACACAAAACACAGAGAAGACATGCAGACTCCACACAGAGGGTGCCCAGCAAAGAAGTGAACCAGAGAACCTCTTGCTGTGGGGTGACAACTAACTACTGCACCACTGCACTGTCCTTTTCCTTTCTTAGTAGCTGTATACAGTTATGCAGTCACATGTTTATGAGTTGTTTTTTGCTGTCAAACAGCTGTTTTAGAATAAAGTGCTGTATGAATAAAATAATGCATAGAATGCACAGGAGAGACTCTGGCTGGGATTCAGAACCTCCAGTAGCAAGCCCTTTTCCCACTAGTGGTAACCGTTTCTAATTCAGAGACAGTCCTACCACAGGACTCTACCATGATGAGGCGCTGTACCACAGTGTGCTGTCTCTGCAGCCTACTGCAAGTGTTAACAAGGGATTCCAGGGAAGCAGACTATGCTAATTAGCCATGTGCTGCCCCCTGGAAATGCCTACAGTAAGACATTCACACAGCCAGGCAATTGAGAAAATTGATCAGTCGCATAGCACAGCTTGGCTGGCCGAGTTAATGAACTCAGCCAAAAGTTCATGTTCACTTATTACTTTCAGTTGGTGAGATCACATTAGAGGTAAGTCCCAGGGAGTTTAGTGGACAGATAGTGGTGGGGTTTGTGTGCATGTGTGTATATGTGTGTCTACATGTGTGAGTGTATATAGAGGGATGTATGGCCTCACATGAATGTGTGTCTGTGACATCTAGGTGGTTTCACAGTAGGGAAGTTAGGGGATAGGTAGGGCAGGTGTGAGTGTGTGTGTGTGTGTGTGTGTGTGTGTGTGTGTGTGTGTGTGTGTGTGTGTGATGTCATACCTCTAAATTCCCCTAGACTAATCAGTAAATCATTCAATATTGGGGAGCACTACACATCAGGGAAAATGTAAATATTACATTAAAGTAACTTAAAATGTTTGCAACACAACAGGTTGAAGCACAAAAGACATGGGATGGGGGAACAATAGACAACAAGGATACTCTGCTCTAGAAACACTTAAAAAAAGTTGCAGCATAAAAGGTGTATGGGATGCGGAGAACACTAGATACCAGGAATACTCTGTAAATACCGCCCCAAAGGGACTTAAACATTAGAGCAGTTAAAGAGATTTGACCCTTGTACCCTCAGCACATACAAAGAGCTCAGTAGTTCAGTGGCGTAGTTTTAGTTCTCACCACCACCTATTAAACTTTACCTTAACTGGCTTAAAACATGAGATTAAAACATGGGAAAAGCTTCAAGCCTTGTACCCTTGGGACGGAAACCAGCTCATTATCATTCCAGAGCTTTAACCCTCTATGCTAAATGAAGAGGGCTTGAAGGCGTCCTGTTTTATAAACTGTAAGAATTATGAAGTTCTTAACTCACTCGAGGCTGAAACACCTCTTTGTAGACTTCCAGTTCACAACCATACTGCATTATGGGGTCCAGAACTTTTTTGGGTGTGACTTCTATAACTAAGTGACTTACCAGCTAATAACAGGCAGTATTAGAAAGGGCAAGGAGTTATCAACAAAATCACACTAAGATTGTTAGTCTAGGGTTTCCTGCAGTGAAAAAAATGTCTTTGTCACTAATTATTCACATTTTCAAATTTATTTTCATATTTTCATAACTGAGAGGCCAACACATCATTGAGGTGTATGGTGTGAAACACCAATGTGGGAGCCAGGATAATTCACTGTCAGTGCTGGTTGATATCACACTGTACTGGAAATACTGCTAGCTGTTTGCTAGTAATTATGAAAATAAGCAATATTTCCATATGTACAGTACCTAGTACTTGAAAAACTGATGGACTTACAAACTAATGTATGATATTAGGTGAAACCTTCGATGTTGAAGAAAACAGACTTTGATATTTGCACTGTAAGGTGCACATCTTGAAAGATACCCAGAATTATTTGATTTGTTAATTATACGATTAAGTATATGTTTTCATGTTTCTGTAACTATCTCAGACTAACACTTATAGAGGAATTTCTTGTTGTCTTGTGAAAGCTTATGTCTGGTTAACAAAAAGCTTTTAACAATATATGTCTAGGCTGTATAGTTTTCAAGATATGAACATTTGTTTGTGAAAGTTTAGAAGAAATATAATTTTGTGTTTGTGTGCATTATACTGTATTACAGTACTTATGGAAATGACTATGGATACACAGTCTAGTATCACTGTAAAAATACGTCTTACTGCTAAGATTGCTATTTGCACAGTTTTAATAGCTTTTATTGTTCACAAAATATTTACATTTGTTTATCTTATGCTTTTTAAGTTTATTTTTCAGAAAATGCTCTGGAATGCAAGATATTTGTAGACTGCTAGATGTGTGACATTCCTTTATTTTGGGAGATTTTTCCCTTTTTCATGTTTGTGGAACCATGTTGTTGGAATATATAAGTTTTAGGGTGTGTCATGGTGGAGGATGGCTTGTTCCTTGCAAAAACATTTGCAGTTATTTTTTTATTGGTTTGCTTTCTAGACAAGTCAGATCATTCATTCCCCTGGGCATGCCCATTACTGCATGGGGGAGAATTACCTGTAGAAGCTATTGCACTGGCAGCCACATGAGTTGTTTGTGGCCTTATCAGCATTCTGTCAACTGAAGATGTTCCTATAGTCCTAACCCTGCTCCCTGAGGGGGAGGATGGGCTTGATGTATTGCCATAAGGACTCACAATACCTTCTTTTGTTGTGAGTATATGCTCACCCAATACACTCAGTACCAAAGGTTACCAACAGGTACTGGCCTGGAGAGGTGGCAGCACATTCCAGGACACCTTGTGTAATGCCTTTTTCCTCTGGATTGTGTTAGCAGCTTTCATTCTTGCTCTGACCCACTCTCCCCACCAAGATAAGCACACCCATCCTCTCCACCCTTTGCCCAATCCACTAATAGAACTCAGGTTGCTTGGGGTATCCTTCTGCATCACCAATACTGGCCCATCTTCCACCCTTGATTCTATGACTCCACTGTGCCCCTTGTGATATATGGAACATAGTACTGTTTCATTTCCAGAAGCAGTATTAATTTTTTACTTAGTATGTGTCACCTCCTTTCTTCTAATATCTTTCTCCCTCTAAAGTTCATGTAGTTTTAATTGTACCTCATTTGGCATCTTTCTTATTCATTTTCCAGTATCATTTTATTCTATTCAGAGCCATGGGGAACCAGAATTTATCCTAGTAAGCACTAGGTGTCATGTTCCCACTCTGGGCCAGTAATCAAGGAGCCTGAATCCTCACCACTGACACTGGCGAGGGACGTTAACTTGGAATACAAATGAATACACTCAGTATTTCCAGGTGCAGACATCTCTGCATCAAGCATAATTTCTCTTAACAGCACACAGGAAACACACTCAGCCTGGGGTCTGGGTTTCTCTATCTGTCTCCCTCCAGGTCCCCAATCAGAGTCCCCACTGGCACAGCTGTAGGGTTAAGTCCTCAGCGGAGTGTCCAAGCCAAGTCCTCCAGCACCCTCTCTGTGAAACCAGTGCTTTTTATCCCTGCTCCAAGTAGCTGACAGACTCTTTGAGATTTAATTTTCACACCACATGCACACACACACACACACACACACACACACACACACACACACACGCACGCACGCACGCACACACACACACACACACACACACACACACACACACACACACACACACACACACACACACACACACACACACACACACACACACACACACACACACACACGCCTTTGAAAGGCTGTCACAGATTTATTAGCTATGCCATCTTCTGTCCAGACTATAAGGTAGATTCACTGCACCATTCAGTTACTACAGGTCTCTTAATAGGGTATCCAATTATACTGAGTGAAGTTAATATTAATACAAATGATAATGTTGACCAAACAGCAAGGCTTTCAGGAGTGGCCAGAGTTATCACCAAATAAATGTATGCAAATACTCTCAAAGCTTAAATATTTTCTAAAAAGGACCAACAACAATGAAAAGCTTAAATATATTTAATAAAAAAATAATGAAAGAACAAGAAAATACTAAATATCTATTTACAGCAAACACCAGAGTTTCAATCACAGGAAATATTAAAAATAACACAGCTGCAAAGATTCACATAGTTACAGAAAAACAATACTTTACTATTCTCACTATATTTTCCTAACTGATTTAGGGAATTACTGTCCCTGGTCACTTACTAGCACAAGGCAAGATGATGTCAGGGTGTGTAGTCCTTGTTGTCAGATCCAGGACAGAATGCAGAATACTGAGAGCAATCTCCTACTAATATGTAAATATTATTTCTGACTAACAGAATTACATCACACACATCTGATCATCTGATTCTCTTTACTGCACTATCCCCCATCACTAGAAGCACCTATATGTCAATAATACACATACAAGAACATTGCTCAGATCTGGTGGTGCTCCTGGAAGTCATAAAGCCATTTTAATGCTTCTATTCCTCCTATAGAGTTATTAAGCCAAGCTGCTTACAAACATTGCTTCTCTGGCTTCATTCAAAACTGTGAAATAACATCTTTATGGCCTAATTTAATTTCAGCTGTTTTTCAATGTTTGCTGCAGCTGGATTGCGATTAACCTCTGCCCTTCCAGTATCCTCTGTTGAAACATATACATTTAATGCAGTTGCAATAATGCATGTACATTTAATTTCTTTCCAGAAGGGTACACTGTTGATATACTTTAACACAAGCAGCTTTACAAATGCATTTTTCAACACAAGCATGTGTAGAAATCAGTTTGATATACAAATAACATATAATTCTTTACAAAATTTTAGCTAGCTGTGCAGGCATATGTTACACATCCACTGCCTTACTTCTCTTGGCATGGTTGGCAGTACCTTCTATCGTCACAATAGGTACAAGGCAGAGAAACAGTATGGGTCAAGATAATATTCCAGTATCAGGTTCATACACTCATAGATAATGCATACACACCTATGGACAATTTAGAGGGCCACCAATTTAACTATCAACATAACTTTAGAATTCTGAAGAAAGTCAGAGACCTCTGAGAAAACCTGTGTGGACACAAAGAATACATGCTGACTCTGCACAGACTTTACCGCAGCAAAAATCAAACCAGATAAGACATGTCCTTCATTTCACCTCTGTGGGTGAGTGTATCTCATTACATACATACATACATACATACATACACATGTTATATATATATATATATATTTATATATGTGTCTGTGTGTGTGAGTAAATATGTATACACACACACACACACACACACACACACACACACACACACACACACACACACACACACACATATTTGCTTATTATTTGCTAACAGATGACAACAGGGAAGGGAAAGATGGTTCAATGACCCCCTTTTAGCTCCTGTAATGAAATGAGCAAGTTATTCCTCACAGAATAAATATCCACAACTGTTAATGTTGCTTGATTTTATAAAATAACACTCTAGAACATACTGATAAGTTCTCCACAAGATCAAATAATATACATGGCAACATATTAGCAACACAGATTACCTGTGCATTCCCGCTTGATATTATGCACCCTCTTGTTGACTTGATCACAAGGATATGTTTCCAATATTAATTTTCTTTATAGCTTGGGTTTCATTTTGAGTATAAACTTAAATGGATGCTCTTCCTTCAGCATTCTCAGCTGCTTTCCTGCTGAAAAACTAGTTTGAGTTCAGGAATATTTTGGCATTATCTTCTGAATCTTAAATTAAATTGTAGCTATAGATTTAAATTGTTGTCATTTTTCTCCTTCCATTTCAGTCATAACAAGGGATCTTAAAGCAAAAGAATACTTTTTTTCCAGCAAACATCTTTATTAAATTTTCACACATGACATAGACAATCTTAAATTTATACAAATGAAAAACAAACAACATGACACCAGTTTAGTTGCAAACAGTATACTTTACAGATACCCTTGAAACAACTGTAGTTGCAAACATTATACATCACTTATAATCTATCCAGTCATTGTCAGTTATGCATTACATGGCTCATTCAAATCATGTCTTTCAAACCTTGTTCCTGCTCTGCAGATATTGTTCCCACAATTCCCATTTTTTCCCATGAAGTTTGCTCCCTCCCTTTTCTAAAGATTCCAATTCCAGTTGTTTTAACTCTGTCACTATAGTCACTACTTCTAGTAAAGTTGGTCTAGATTTTGATTTCCATTTTCTAGCAATTGTTTTTTTTGGCAGCCACCATAATTAGACTCAGCAAGGCTTTACTATGTCTAGACAATTCTGATTCTGTATCATAAATAAAAAAAAATCATCTCCCAAGTCAATCCAATCTGCTCACCAAGCATCTTCAACAGAGCGGTCTGCAAGGAATCACTAAAGTCTGCTAGCTCATTACTCTCCCAAAAAATATGTTCCCAGCCACCTCTTTCTTGCTCGTCACACCTCCAACACTTGCTATCCACTTGAGGAAAAATTCTTTGAAGTCTACTTTGGGTATAAAAATACCTTTGTAAACACTTCCAGGCAAAGATCCTAAATCTTCTAGACTTTGTTGCATATTTGGGAGATATACATATATCCTCCCATTGTCTCTTCATGAACTGCTTTTCCAGTCTCTCTTCCCAATCCTTTCTAAGTTCCTCTGACTGATTCTTATAATTATCATGTGGTATTTTATATGCTTTACTAATTATTCCTTTTTTTAATGGCAGCTTCTGTTCTAGATTCTATTAAAAATGCTACCAGTGTTGGTATTTCATTCAGGTGCCCCCTTTTTCTTTCTCTTTGCCTATACTCTGATATCAATCCTTGATAGGTAAGTCAATCTCTAACCTGCAGTCTAAATAAATTCTTGGCCTCTTCCCATTGTATTACCTTTCCCTTTCTGGTTATTTGCTTCCAATACCTTGGTTCCTTTGCCAGTTTTCTCCAATAAATTCAAGCCCCCTCTTGTCTATTTCCTGTATCCCTGACTACAGTCAGCCCTTTGGCAAAATCTTTTTTCCATTCTTGTGCTAGTTTGGTTCTTAGAATACTCCCTGCTATTTTATGAACATAATACTCTGTATGATTTTTGTTCTCCTTCTTAAGAGTCTGCATCCAAAAATCCCAATTTCTCCTTATTTCTCGAGCTTCCTCCCTGTATCAGCAACATCATTCCTTTTCACTTTGAATTATAGTTTTCTGTTTGTGCTAAGTACAAGAGCCTTAACTGTGTTGCTATAAAATACCCCTCAAATTGGTTATTCCTATTCTTCCTTGTTCTTTTGGAAGAATCGTCTTATCCCACTTCACCCTTGCTGTCTTCCCTTCCCAGATAAAATCCTTCAGCTCTTTTTTAATTGCTATCCACAGCTTCTCCTCTGCTTGATAAAAATATGCCTGACCTGTGGATAAGACTAAAGGGACTAAAACATTTTAGTGGCTTGTATCTTAGTATCCATATCCATATAACAAAGCTTCCAGTTTCTCAGCTTTTGTATAATCTTCTGTTTAGTCTCTTCCCACATATCCTTAGCTGCAAAAACAGAGTCAGTTCAAATCCATACTCATAAACACTTCATTTTATCATGTCCCCATAAATGTGGATATTGTTGGACCAATTTGCGTGTGGGTACATAATTTACCGCTATTGCCTTTGTTTTAGCTTAATTAATTTTGTATCCTGAGGAGAATGTTCACAACATGGTAATGTCCCTTTATGGTTTTGTCATGTATAAAATAATATCCTGACTATCATACCACTTATATCCTTGAATTTCTGAATCCCTTATTTTCTTTGCCAATGGTTCTAAATATAAGGGTGTATATCTTAAGTCTGAACGCACAAATGTCCGAACATTGAAACTTTAAACTGGGAAGTTTGAAGTCTAAAAATAATGAAGCCATGAAACATCAAATTATTTCCCAAGGAAAGAATTTGGTGGGCCATTTCTGCGGCTTTGCTATTTCCTCCACTGTGGTGCAATCTCGGAGTTGGTATATTTAAGTAGGGAGGTGTGGGGAACACAGCCCCCCCACATTGGGGGGTGTGGGGGTCAAATACCCCCACATTAGAAACAGTATGTAGTGTTCATGTGTTTCCGTGTTTTGTGCCGGAAGAGCGATTTTGTTCCCTGGGAAAAAAATTGCTGTTCTGAGTGTTCGGATTTTTCAGTTTTCGAAATTCTGGGTTCGATATTTACATGGTCGAAGTTTTGACAGTTCGACTATGTGATATAGACCCAAATATAATGCAAACAACAAAGGGGAAAGTGGACAGCCCTGCTGGTTTCCTTTACTCAAGCAGAAATTATCAAACAAGATCCCACCCATCTTAATTAGTACCTCAAATCCCTCATATATTCTTCTAATCAGCCTTATAATTGTATCAGGGAAAGCAAATGCTTCCATTGCCCTGCTCATGAAGTCCCAGTCTACTCTGTCAAATGCTTTCTTTGCATCAAGACCTGCCAATAAAAGTGGTATTTTCTTACATTCAGCTTCTCTCTGGATCATCACTTTCTGTTAATATTGTCAAATGTTTGCCTCCTCTCCAGAAAACCACACTGATCCATATCTATCAATTTTGGTATCACTTTTGCCATTCTTTTAGTCATCATAGACATAAACACTTTATAATCATGGTTTAGTATTGAAATGGGTCTGTATGAAACTAGATCTGATGACTCTTTACCCTCTTTAAGTATTACCGTTACCTCCACCTTCTTCCAGGATGCTGGTACTTCTCCTCCTCTTAAAACACTGTTAAACAAAACCTTCCAGATCTTTATCAGTTTTTTTCACTCCTAACTTCTAAACTTCCACAGGAATGCCATCTATTCCTGGGGACTTTCCTGTGGATTGGTTATACATAGCCATTTTTATCTCATCCTTTCCTATCCTAACTCTTAGTAATTGAACCTCGTCTGCCTCTAACCTTGACAAATTTAATTCTTCCATAAACATTTCCACTTGTACCTTTTCTTGATTTCCATATTTCTCTGCTTTATACAAACTTTCATAAAATTTCTGAAATATTTCTAATACTTCTACAGGGTTTTTTGTTATCTTCCTTGTTATAGGCTCTGTAAGCTTGGTGACAGCTCTTTCCACTTTCTGTTGCCTGAGTTGTTGTGCTAAATGTTTTTGTGCTTTAGAATTATTACCAAAAAAAAAAAAAAAACAGTTGCTTAACAGCAATCTTTCTAAACTCATGCATATTGTCGAAGTAATCCCTTATTTTTTTGTTCAGCATTCTGCAGTTGCTCCTTTTCTTGTTCTGAGAGATTTCCCCCTATTTTGCAATACTTTAACATTTGTCATTCCCTCTAAATAATTCTTGTTACAGTTTAACCATATCTCCCTTTCTTTTATTTCCACCCTAGTTTTAAACTCCATTTTAATTTTATCCCACTCCCTAGCTATGTTTTTAGAAGAACATTCTATCTTCTCTAGTAGCTCCTGAATTAATTCCAAAACTCATTCTTTGAATTCCTCTCTTTTCAACTGATAGGTGGAAAAGTGCCAGTGTCTCAGTTTTATTTCATTACATTGCATTTAATTTTATTTATTATTGGCGCATGATCTGAAATAGTTATTGGGTAAGTTTCAAGACCTTCAATTAAGTACACATTTTCCAGAGAGATATAAAATCTATCTAGCCTAGCCCAGTTTTTGTATCTTGGTGAGTAATATGTAAATTCACTTTGAACACCTAGTACTGAATTAACATCTTCCATGCCAAATAAATTTCTTCAAATATCTACCAACCTTTGCTATATTTTCCCTTCTAGGCCCCCCAGACACATCTTTACTGTTGCAAACCAAATTCCATTCTCCACCTATAAGTGATATCCCCTGCTGAAAGCTGATTATTTCTCCCAGAATTTTCTTAAGCTCCATTATAGCAGTTTGAGGGTGTATGTAAATGCATGCCTAGCCAGTAGTCCCTTAGTACTATGTATCTTCCATTATTATCTTTTTTCCTCTTCTACCACTATTGGAGCTCCTCTTGCAATTAATATAAGTACTCTTCTTTTCCTTTGCCCCAGCTATTCCGCTGAATAACGATCCTGTAAATCTTTTTTTATCAAATTCACATATACAGTTCTTTCCAGGTGTGTCTCATGTAGCATAGCTATTTGCACGCTACATTTAATATAATTCACTACTCCTTCTTATTTATGTTTCTCTGTAAGACCATTCAGATTGAAAGACATTACAGAAAGCATCATTTTCTCATATAGTTATTATTACCATCTTTTATGTATAACTGCTTTTTTGTTAAATGTCTAGTTTCAACTTGTATGTTACATGTATATACTGTTCAGCAGGTTGGTCTTTATACAATTGTTTCTTGTCATATCCACTTGTGCCTATGTCACATCTTAAGTAACTTTTTGTTTTTTTGAAAGCCCTCAAACAGAACAAACAACGCCCCCCCCCCCAAAAAAAAAAAAAACTCCTAAAACCTATTAACTTAATAATAACACACAAAACTATGTACATCTTCAAATATTGAAGTTTTTCTTCCTATTAAGAACATAAGTTCTACTTTATGGAACTAAAATAACAATGGCGGCTTTTGTGGATGATCTCAATATATACTGTACAACTCCAATTTCAGACACTAAAAAGTTATTAAAAGCAGTAGATGACTTTGCAGAAATATCTAACTACAAAATTAATCTTAAACAAAAAAATTTATTCCCTTTAAGAACTCCCAAACCCTTTTCGCTTCTACCATTGGTGGGACAGGTAACGTTTAAAGATAATATTAAATACTTGGGTATTACCTTTTCCACAGATGATAAAGATTTTTATACTATTAATATTAAAATGGTTTGGGATCAAATAATATCTTAGGTTCATAGGTTCATAGGTTCATACTAGGCTATCTGCCCTAGGGCATTTATAAGCCTAGCCAGAGTGTGTTTGGCTTTCGCCACCCATTTTAAATGAATTTTGCTATGCCCTTTTTCGAGGTTAGTATACTGTGCCTCTGTCTAACAGTGACACAGAAGTGATACATGGGGTAAACCTACTATCTCCCATCCACTCATCAAGATTCCTCTTGAAGAGAGTCAATGAGGGACTCTGCCTAACATGGACTGGGATTTTATTCCAGAGTGAAGGGAGCCTCTGGATTATGAATCTGTCCCTCCAGCATGTCCTATTTATTTCAGTGCTGAGGTTCAAGTCTCTCGAGCGTGTAGCTCGATGGGATTTGGATTTTCTGAGGTGCAGCATGTCCATTAATTCCGGGTTGGACATGGCTTTATACGTCAGGCACAGATCGCCTCTGAGCAGGCGGTATGCCACTGAGTAGAGCTGGAGTTTCTTTAACCGGGCAGCATATGGCATCTGTTTGAGCCCTTTGATCCTCTTGGTGAGGTACGTTTGGGGTCTTTCCAGTTGCTGCAGGTGTCTGGTAAGGTACAGCCCAAAAGGGGATTATGGGCCTGATGAGGGATGAGTAAAGAGGCACGATGACCTCCCCTGATCTAGATGTGAATCCCTTCATGATTAGGTGGGCTATATAAAATGTTTTTCTAACCACTTTGGCCACGTGGTTGTCAAATGAGAGATTGCTATCAACTTGGGACCCCAGGTCCCTAATTACTTCTTCCGTACTTAATGGATTACCACCTATGTGGTAATTTGTGGGCACTTTGTTTTTGCCAAAGGGGATGACTATACACTTTTTGGCATTTAGCTTGAGGCCATGGCTCTGGCACCAGTTGTCTGTTTCTATGAGGCCCTTTTGTAGGATGCTTGTGTCGGCTGGAGAGTCTATTATGGTGCCCAGTTTGCAGTCATCTGTGAACTTGGTCAGCCACAGTCCTTCCGTGTTAGCCTGTACCTCCGAGAAATATATACCGAACAAGAGAGGTCCCAGGACTGAGCCTTGTGGGACGCCACTTGTAACTGGTTTGGAGTCTGACATGGCTCCAGCAATTCTAACCATGTGGGTTCTGTCCTTGAGCCAGTTTGCAACCCATCTAGTGACACAGGGGTTTATATTTAAGCTGGTGAGCTTATCTATAATGCCCGAGTGGGGTATTGTATCGAAGGCTTTGCGAGGTCCAGGTAGGCTGTGTGGACCACCTTCCCCTCGTCAATGGCCTTGGTGACTGTTTCAAAGAAATTGACCAGGTTTAAGAGGCAGGATCTGCCCTTAACAAAGCCGAACTGGGTAGGATCCAGTGTCTGTAGGTCCCCAATATCTTTATTTATGAGGTCCATGATGATCCTTTCCATAGCTTTGCAGACCAAGCTAGTCAAGCTTATGGGGCGATAGTTTCCAGGATCCGTTGAGGCACCACCTTTGTGGAGAGGGACCACTGTTGCTGTACGCCACTCTTTGGGTACATATCCTGTAGTAAGGCTGAGATTGAACAGTAGTTTTATGTTTGGGTTTAGTTCTTCTTGGAGTTCATGTAGGACGCAGCCCGGGACACCGTCTGGTCCCATTGATGCTGTGTTTTTTGCTTTGGAGAGGGCGGCTCTTACCTGAGCATCTGAGAAGTCAGGGGGGCAGCACTCTGCTGGGATAGACATTTGCCCTTTTGGTGGGGAAGGGGGGGAGAAGTTTGTGCTGAACCTGTCAGCTAGGATGTTGGCAATGTCTGTGGGTTCGGTGTATTTTTTGTCATTTTGGACTAATTCTGAGCATATCTGGGAATTCCCACCCAGGTTCCTAACATAACTAAAGAAAGCCTTGTGATTATCCTTAGTGTCCTGTGCAATTTTTCTCTCGAAGCTGGCCTTAGATGATTTTATGAGTGCCCGTAGTTTTTTGCTAATACTGATCAGAGATGCTTTCCCTTTTTGGGATTTTGCTCTATCATGTATAGTTTGTTTATGGCTGGGGTCCACCAGACAGGACGCCTAACTTTGGAGGATTGGGTCTTGGTTTTATTTGGGATTGCATGATCCAGGCATTCCTGAAGGTGTTCATAGAATGCATTTATAAAGGATTCTGCGGTCTGGGCCGTATTTTTCACAGGCCCAGGGGCTTTGAACGATTCCACCTCGGTTTTGAGGAGTGTGAAATTTGCTTTAGAGAAGTTTTTCACTGCGGTTTTCTGGGTAGGGGCTGGGGTCGGGATGTGAATATCTAGTGAGATTAGTTTATGGTCTGATCTTACCAGTGAGGGATACACTTCTGGTCTGGAGCATAGAGTCCCCATGTTGGTGATGATCAGGTCCAGTATATTTTCCCCTCTTGTGGGCGTGGCAACAAGTTGTTCCATAGCATTTGAGTTTATAAATTCTAGGAACCTTTGGGCTAGGAGCTAGAGTAATGCTCCCTGTCTATGTTAGGGTAGTTGAAGTCGCCCAATATAATGGTGTTTGGAGAGACCTTCATATTTTCCAGTGTTCTCAGGAAGGCCGAGTGGGGTTCCTGGGTTTGGGAGGGTGGTCTGTAGCAGGCTATAAACTGGAAGACAGTTTTACCCACTGTTAGTTGCACATGGACAGTCTCTGATGCTTCGTGCTGTGCCACCAACCTGGAGGTGTGGGTATCTTTGACGAATATTGATACTCCCCCTCCTTTTGTGGTTCGGTCCAAGTTTTGGGGCCGAAAAATGTGGTATGAGGTATAACCTGGTAGTGCTGGGGTGCTCTTGGGAGCCTTGAACCAGGTTTCTGTTACTGCACAAATATCGATGTTCTCCATGCTAAGGAGAGATTTGAGTGCGTGCATCTTGAGGTTTAGACTTCTGGCGTTGAGTAGCATTACTCTTAGTTTCTTATCCCTTGTGATACCTATGGAGGTGGGTTTGTCTTTTGAGCCTTGCCTAAAAAAGGCACTATGGGGGTGGCAAGAGCCTTTGCCAATATCCGAAAGCCCAGGGGTGACAGGTGCAAGCCATCCCTAGCGAAGCATCGTGGCTTGTCGAGCATGTCATCCCAGGCAGACAGGCATTGGATCCCCTTTGAATGACACCAATACTTAAGCCTATTGTTGAAATTGATCATCTTGTCTTCATATTGTGGCATCATTCTTGGTGAGGGTAAGATGCTACTCAAGGTCAGGGTCATACCAGCCTGGGCTACATGCTCAGAGAGCTCCTCTATATCTCTTTTCATGTAGTCCAGGGAGGTACGTCTCAGGTCATTCACACCAGCATGGACAATGACTGAGTCATATTTGTACTTGCCTTGGAGTGACCTGAGTGCTTGTGTTATGTGGCGGATCCTAGTGCCCGACAGGCAGCTCACCGTGACCTTCTCCTTGTTCAGCCTGGTGAGCGGGACGTTAGTGTGCCTGACGATGGAGTCACCTATTACAAGTGTATCAGGTGTGTTGTTTAGCCTTAAGGGCTGTGACTGTTCGGCACACTGGCTTTGTGAGCTATGTGTTGCAAGTGTTTTGTTTTGGGGTAGCAGTTGCTTGGGTGTCTGCTTTGGAGGTCTCTGCTGTTTAGGCAGATTTTTATTTAGAGCCTCCAAGTATGTTTTTGTGTGTTTATGTGTTTGGTTTGCTGTCATGGTAGGTCTATGTGAGACTGGAATTGTAGTGAGTGTGGCTTCCTTCTCCTCCTGACTGGTTACGCCAGTACTGAGTTGAGAGAGCTTAGCCTCCAGTTTGGCTATATGGTTGCATCTCTCACATGTGTTGGAATTTGTTGGGAGAAGGAGATGGTTGTCTGTGTACATGAGGCAGTTGTAACATTGCCTCAAGATTCCCAGATTCACCAGCTGGACCGGAGAGGAGATTGACAACTGACCTTTGGACATGCTAGAATAGTACTGGGAATTCCTTTATAATTAAAAAAAAGGGCCAATGGGGAACAAAGTACTCAAGGGGAGTTTGTGAGGGTGTAGTGCTTTTAATTTTTTAGTGCTGACATATAATTGCTTTAGTGAGCAAGTGCCAGGCTTTAGAGTGGGAATAGGGTGTTTATTATGAGAACTAGATCAGTTCTAAGGGAAAAAGTGAAGAGCAGACTTTGTGGAGCTGAGAATGGTTTAAACCCAATTAAGCTGGCTGCGATGCTTGCGCTTATAAAAATCACAAAGCAGCTAAAGCGGGTTTTATACAGGGGGACTTGAAAGAGCTAGAAATTGGCTCAAAACGGCCAATAGACTACCAGATTCTTGTGCTGGGAACACTCCTCCAGGGATAGATAGGCTGCTCTAAGCTCCCCACTGCCACTGGTGAACAAAGAAGCCTCCCTTTATCCAAGAAAGGAAATGGGCAACACAGGAACTTTCCAAAAGTCCAGAATACAGCAAAGCCTGCATTTGGACTACTCTAGGTCAGGAAAGATGGGAAACAAGGATAATTTTTTTTTTTGCAACAAACAGCAGGAAAATGTAATAAATATGTAACACAGGCCAGCACACTTGAGTGTGTAGCCTCAACATTGATTTTAGGAGATGGAATAATTTAAGATTACCAGTATTAGCGAAAGTCTCAATTATTAAAATGAATATATTACCTAGATTATTATATATTTTTAGATCTGCTCAAGTCTTAATTTCTAAGAAATTCTTTAAACAAATTAATAAAGAGTCGGCTAAATGTATTTGGGAGCCAAGGAAAACTAGGATATCATATGATAAATTAATGACCCCAAAAAATAGAGGGGGATTGGACTTACCAAATTTTGAAACCTACTATTTAATAATAAACTCTAACAGACTCTTAAGGATTGCTAATTATGATGCATTTAGTACTAAGTGGTCATCAACATGGGTAATTTTGAATTATAAACATATTCTGAATCTGAATATTAATCCTAAAGCACTATCCTTTCTAGGAAAAGACAAGTTGAAATTATATGCGATAATGGATCACATTAAATTATATATAACAACAATACAAAATGTATTTCAATTATTAGATCTTACTTAGCATATGATGGTTTTTCAACCTTTTCATAGGAATCCCAACTTGAGACTAAATAATCATTTAATAGATCTTAAAAAATTTCCATTAATAGTTAATTTAACTTTACTTGACATCTACTCATATCTCAAATATTCAGCTAATGAAATAAGACAATAATTGAATCTATCTAAAGCTTACCTAGTTATATTAAGACAAATTAAGGAACTATCTATAAGTTACTTTAAGAATTTCAAACCCAGAGATGAGGATTTAACAAAATGCTCAAACTTATGGCAAACTCTTCAACAAGAGGTTAAATTTATAACCGCTGCAAATAAATTAATAAAAGAGTTCAAATTTCAGGATAAAGTTCTTTTGTCGAAATATTGGAAAGACAAAATCCCATTGACAGAAGAAAATCAAATATTAAAAGCAATTAATTTAACAACAAAATCTATCTCTCTTCAAAAGTTGATGTATACTCAGCTTATGATATTGAATAATACATATTATACATGCCTTAGCTTGCATAAATTCAATTCTAAAAAATCTCCAAATTGTCCATACTGTAAAGACCAACTTGCCGATCTTCTCCATATGTTCTGGAGCTGCAAATGCATTTATAAACTTTGGAACTCTTTAAAAATACAACTGCAAAAGATGGGTTATCAAAGTTCAACACTTTCATGGGAATTTATGATTTTACATATCCCTCCAAAAGAACTTTCTAGGTCACAAATCACTATATTTATTAATATCTTCTTATTAATGAAACTATATTATAGCTACAAATTGGTTAAACCCGTCTCAAACTTCATGGGATAACAATGAGACATATATTAGCCCACAAATTACTTCTTCATGATCATAATAAAAATATCAATAATCCGAAAATATGGGAACAAGTGTTTAATATTATATTGGCGTAATACTTTGAACCTAAATGTATTCTGAGTTATGTATACATTTTAAGGAAACTTTTTAACAACAAATTGTTTATTACTTGAATCATTCTTAATCATTTTTACATCTTCTTGTATAAATTAATGTTGCAGTTGGAAGCATTCATGTAAATATTGTATATATGTTATGGTGTTATTATTAGAAACATTATTTGGTATTTATCTTTAATTCTGTTTTTATTTTAAGTTTGTATCGAAAATGATAAAACAATAAAGATTTATTATTGAAAAAAAAAAGAACATAAGTTCTAACCTGATGGCTAAGTCACTGCCATTGTTTGTAAAATCCCATTTCTGGAAGGATTTTTATTTCTTCTACTTTATTTTGAGAAGTAAAATCATTAGAGGGAGAAGGAGAAAGATACTGAAAACCCCTTTTGCACTTTATATATATATATATATATATATATATATATATATATATATATATCTTTTTCTTCTTTTGGCTGCTCCCATTAGGGGTCGCCACAGCAGATCAACTGTTTCCATTTCTTCCAGTCCTCTGCATGTTGCTCTGTCACACCATCCACCTGCATGTTCTCTCTCACCACATCCATAGACCTTATCTTAGGCCTCCCTCTTATCCTGTTACCTGGCAGCTTCATCCTTAGCATCTTTTTCCCAATATACTCTGCATCCCTCCTCAGCACATGTCCAAACCAATGTAATCTTGCCTCTCTGGCTTTGTCTCCAAACCTTTCAACCTGGGCTGACCCTCTAATATACTTATTCCTAATCATGTCCATCCTCATCACACCCAGTGCAAATCTTAACATCTTCAACTCTGCCATGTCAAGCTCTGACTCCTGCCTTTTTGTCAATGCCACTGTCTCCAACCCATATAACATAGCTGGTCTCACTACCCTCTTGTAGACCTTCCCTTTCACTCTTACTGGTACTCGTCTGTCACAAATCACTCCTGACACTCTTCTCCACCCACTCCATCCTGCCTGTACTCTCTTCTTCACCTCTCTTCCACACTCACCATTACTCTGAACTGTTGATCACAAGTACTACTCATCCACCTTCGCCACCTCTACTCCCTGCATCCTCGCCATTCCTCTATCCTCCCTCTCATTCACACACATGTATTCTGTCTTAGTCCTGCTGACTTTCATTCCTCTTCTCTCTAGAGCATATCTCCACCTCTCCAGGGTCTCCTCCACCTGTTCCCTACTCTCACTACAGATCACAATGTCATCTGCAAACATCATAGTCCACGAGGACTCCTGTCTGATCTCATCTGTCAACCTGTCCATCACCATTGCAAATAAGAAAGGGCTCAGAGCTGATCCTTGATGTAATCCCACCTCCACCTTAAACGCATCTGTTACTCCCACCGCAGACCTCACCGCTGTCACACTACCCTCGTACATATCCTGTACCACTCTTACATACTTCTCAGACACTCCCGACTTCCTCATACAATACCACAACTCCTCTCTAGGCACCTTGTCATATACTTTCTCTAAATCCACAAAGACACAATGCAACTCCTTCTGACCTTCTCTGTACTTCTCCATCAACACTCTCAGAGCAAACATCGCATCTGTAGTGCTCTTTCCTGGCATGAAACCATACTGCTGATCACTAATCATCACCTCCCTTCTTAACCTAGCTTCCACTACTCTTTCCCATAACTTCATGCTGTGACTGATCAGTTTAATCCCTCTGTAGTTACTACAATGCTACACATCACCCTTATTCTTAAAAATTGGTACCAAAACACTTTTTCTACATTCCTCAGGCATCCCCTCACTTTCCAAGATTTCATTAAACAATCTAGTTAAAAACTCCACTGCCATTTCACCTAAACACCTCCATGCTTCCACAGGTATGTCATCTGGACCAACAGCCTTTGCGTTCTTCATCCTCTTCATAGCTATTCTTACTTCCTCCTTGCTAATCCACTGCACTTCATATACCCATGTAACATGAATTTTCAGTATTTGTCTAGTTATTTATTTGGACAACAGCATGAATGTGACAATCATCATTTCTTAGGATCAGGACAAAATCAGATTGTTCTGCTAAATTATCATGTTTGGAAGATGGAAATTTTATTACACTTGTGAATGAGGAAGGGTAATAAAAGCATATATCTGAAATTTACAACAGGATATTAAATACTGTTGAAGCAAAGAAACCATATTTAGTAAACCACATTTAATATGTCAAATGTAATCTCACAGTTTATGGAGTTTCATTTTGTTTTTCTGGAAAACGCAGTATGAATATCAGTGAGATAGACACTTGCATATAACAGCTGTCTTATTTAAATCCAGGTCAATTTTTTTTTTTCACAACAAGAGTGACAGTTTTACATGTGTGAAAAAAGTAGACGTTAGAAACAAATATGCACATTTTATTTCATGATTTAGGTTGTAAAAAGGGCATGTTAATAATCAAGGTCAGTAATACTATACATTGCCAAGGGCATGAAAGCATTCACTATCAAAAATAACCAGAGACAAATACAAATTAATGAATATCTATACAAATAAATAAATACGCAACCAACCAAACAAACAAACAAACAAATAAATTTGGTAGTTTTCATTGCTTTGACTCAGTGATTCAAACACATTCCTTTTAGACCACCTTAACATGCAACATATTTTACATGCATGTGTAATGTCTGCAAGTATAGTAGGATGACAGCTGTGGACTATCATTATCAACTTAAAGTTATACATGGAGTATGGGTGGGATGGGAGGAAGGTACAGAGCCATAGTGTTGTGCTTCCTGATAATCTCACTTAAGGTGATGCAAATCCATCTGTATTTCCAGTAAATGAAATGTTCTTCAGTAATGAGACCCAGGTTTTCTGTGAGCTGTGAGATTAATCTATAGAAAAGGAATACTTGCGTAGACTGTTTTCAGGTCAGGCAGAAGCCAGCACAGTATGTGTACATGTGTGTGTATGTATGTATGAGCACACATATTTGCTTTGGTAAGTATTTCTTCCATATCCAGTGGTGTACTGTTAATTACACATATAAAGCATATCATATACCATCCCTCTGAATTGTATGAAATTAAAAATTAAACGGAAGAGTTTAAAGATAATTGATTCTCTGACTTAGGAGGCATGATGCTTATTTTGTTCTTGGGATAAAATAGTATATCAACTCTTTGTCATGGTATTGGAGGGATCATAGAACTTTATATGTTTTGTCGATCTAGAAAAAACATGGGGCCAAGCAACCTGGATGTCTTGTATGAGGTGTTACAACACAACAATGTCCCAGAGCTGTTCATGTGCATAATCTGTTCCTTGCATTTTGACAGCAAGAGTTATGTCCACATTCTTACCGTTAACCTGAATACATTAATGATGGAGGTAAGACTCTGCCAGTGGTGAGTCTTTTCTCCACTATTGTTTCTGATGCTTTACTACAGACTGGATATTAAGATGCATTTGAGATAAGGAGAGTATCCACTTGGGCTTCTTTGTTTATTGTTTACAGATTATGTTGCCCCCTCTTTACCACAAGTAACTGTGATCTCCATCATGTAATGGAGTTGTTCACTTCTGAGAGTAAAGTGGCAGGAATAAGATCAGCTCTAAATCAGACACCCTGGTAATCACTTGGCAAATAGTGGTGTGTTCTTTAAAAGTGACAGAGAAGCAACTACACTGAGTAGAGAATTCTAAGTATCTTGGGATCTTGTTAAAAGTTACAGCACAGGTGACCAGAAAATTGACTAGTGGACTGGTGCATCAGTTACAATATGACAAGCATAGCACAGACTGTGATGATGAAGTGACAGCTGAGTCTTAAGAGGAAGCTCTCAGTCTGATAGTCAGTGTATGTTCCCATCCTCACTAATGGCCATGAGTTGTTGGTAAACACCAAAAGGTTGAGAGTACGACTACAAACAATAAAAGTGAATAAGGTTGCTGGGTTCACCACCATCATCATGGAGTAAGGAACTTAGCATTCTAGGAGGACCTAGGGGTACAGCCACTGTTCCTCAGGGTTGAAAGGTGTCGGTTGAGGTGGTTTGACCTCCTCATGCAGATGATCCCTGGGTGCTTCCCACAAGTAGGTGTACCATGCAAATCTCACTGGGTAGAGGGTGAGACCAGACGGTGGAAATGCTGGAGAAATTACATTGCTCTGCTTGCCGAAAAACATTTGGGGATCCCACAGAATGCCCTAAGAACTGTTACTGGGTACCATGAAGTCAGCTTTGCTCTGCTTGCTATCAGTATGAGCCTGTCTAGGGTAAGCAGTTCATAGGTTCATAGGTTCATAGGTTCATACTAGGCTATCTGCCCGAGGGCATTTATAAGCCTAGCCCATTGTTTTGTGGCTTACGCCACCCCTTTAGTATGGGGAACTATACCCATTATTTTGCTGTGCCTCTGTCGAGCAGTGACACTGAGGTAATTCCTGGGGTATATCTGCGATCTCCCATCCATTGGTCAAGATTTCTCTTGAACAAGGCCAGCGAGGTGCTCTGCCTCACATGTACCGGGATTTTGTTCCACAGCATAGGGAGTCTTTGGGTGATGAATCTATCCCTCCAGCATGTCCTATTAATAGCCGTGTCGAGGTTTAAGTCTCCCACCCTTGTGGCTCTGATGGATCTAGATTTTTTGAGGTGAAGCATAATCATCAAATCTGGGTTTGACATGGCCTTGTATGTTAGGCAAAGGTCACCTCTGAGCAAGCTGTGCGACTGAATAGAGCTTGAGTTCTTTCAGTCGGGCAGCATAGGACAGATTTTTGAGACCCTTTATCCTTTTGGTGAGGAACTTTGTGGCCTCTCCAGCTGCTGCAAGTGTCGGGTCAGATACATTCTGAATGGGGCATTGTACTCAATCATTGGTCTGATGAGTGATGAGTAAAGGGAGACTATGACCTCCCTTGATCTAGATAAGAATCCCTTCATGATAAGGTGGGCAATGTAGAAGGACTTCCTAACTACTTTAGCTACATGGGTGTCGAATGACAGACTACTATCAACCTGGGTCCCCAGGTCCCTGATAACTTCTTCTGTGCTCAGTGGATTGCCACCTATTTGGTAGCTAGGGGTAACCTTGTTTTTCCCGAAGGGTATGACTATGCATTTTTTGGCATTTAACTTTAGGCCGTGGCTCTGGCACCAGTTATCCGTTTCTGTGAGACCCTTCTGAAGGATATCTGTGTCAGATGTGTTTTCTACTATGGCCCAGTTTGCAGTCATCTGCAAACTTTGTCAGCCATAACCCTCCTGTGTTTGCTTGTACTTCGGAAAAGTAGATGCCAAACAAGAGTGGGCCCAGGACTGAGCCCTGTAGGACACCACTTGTGACAGGCTTTGGGTCTGACATGGCGCCAGCAACTCTGACCCTGTGGGTTCTGTCACTCAGCCAGTTTGCAACCCATCTTGTGATGTATGGGTTAACATTTAAGCTGATGAGTTTTTCAATGATACCCGATTGGGGTATTGTATCGAAGGCCTTAGCCAGATCGAGGTAGGCTGTATGGACTGCCTTTCCCTCATCAATGGCTTTGGTGACTGTTTCGAAAAAGTCAACCAAGTTTAAAAGGCATGATCTGCCTTTGACAAAGCCAAACTGGGTTGGATCCAAAGTCTGCAAATTCCCTATGTCTTTATTTATGAGGTCCATTATGATCCTCTCCATGGCTTTGCAGATAAGGCTTGTCAAGCTAATGGGCCGGTAATTTCCAGGGTCTGTGGAGGCACCGCCTTTGTGAAGTGGGACCACAGTTGCAGTGCGCCACTCCTGGAGTGCGTATCCAGAGGTAAGACTTTGATTAAACAGCTGTCCTAGCTGTGGGTTTAATTCCTCATTGAGTTCGTGGAGCACACAGCCGGGGACACCATCGGGTCCCATGGATGCTGTGTTTTTTGCTTTGGAGAGAGCAGTTCTCACTTGGGCGCTGGAGATGTTTGGGGGGCTGCACTCATTTGGTATAGATATCTCTCCTTTTGGGGGGGAGGGGGGGGAGAAGTTTGCACTGAACCTGTCAGCCAGTATGTTGGCAATGTCTGTAGGATCAGTAATCTTCACCTCATTTTGAACTAGTTCTGAGCATATCTGGGAGTTTCCTCCTAGGTTTCTAACATAGCTAAAGAAGGCCTTATGATTGTCTTTAGCTATTTTTCTCTCGAAATTTGCTTTGGATGATTTTATGAGAGCTCTTAGTTTTTTACTTATAGTGATCAAGGGTGTCTTACCTTTTAAGGATTTTGCTCTATCTTGTAGTAGCTTCCTCCTTTTGTTGTAGAGTTTGTTTATGGCTGGGGTCCACCAGACTGGACGCTTGCCTTTGGTACAAAGAGTCTTTGTTTTGCTTGGGATTGCCTTATCCATGCAGTCCTGCAGGTGCTGGTAGAAGGCGTTTGTAAGTGATTCAGCGGCTTGAGTATTGTTTTCCGCCAGCTCGGGGCCTGAAAGGAGACCACACTAGTCTTTAGAAGTGTGAAGTCGGCTTTTGAGAAGTTCTTTACTGTGGTCTTTTTATTTCAGGTGGGGGTGGGATGAGGACCTCCAGCGAGATTAGTTTGTGATCTGATCTCACCAGTGAGGGGTATACTTCGGTGTTGAACATTGTGCTCCCATGTTCGTGATGATGAGATCAAGTATGTTATCTCCTCTTGTGGGGATGGTGACTAGTTGTTCCATGGCATTTGAGTTTATGAATTCCAGGAACTTTTGGGCTAGGGTGTTTGGGCTTGAGTAGTGTTCCCAGTCTATATTAGGGTAATTGAAGTCACCTAGTATGATGGTGTTTGGTGATACATTTATCCCTCTAGTGTTTTCAGGAAGGCCATGTGAGTTTCCTGAGTTTGTGAGGGTGGCCTGTAACATGCTACAAATTGCAGAGCAGTCTTGCCTATGGTTAATTGCACCTGGATGGTCTCCGATGCATCGTGCGTTGCCACCAGTCTTGAGGTGTGGGTGTCCTTGATGAATATGGATACGCCCCCTCCTTTCTTGGTATTGTCCGGATTTTGGGGCGGAACGCATGATATGAGGTAAAACCTGATAGCGCTGGGGTGCTCTCAGGAGCCTTGAACCAGGTTTCTGTCACAGCACAGACATCGATGTTCTCCATACTGAGAAGGGCCTCGAGTGCGTGCATTTTGAGATTTAGACTTCTGGCATTGAGCAGCATTACCCTTAGTTTTTTCCTTTTTGTGTTCTAGGGTGGTAGGTTTAGAATTTGAGCCTTGCCTAAAAAGGCACTATGGGGGTGGCAAGAGCCTTTGCCAATATCCGAATCCCAGGGCGACAGGTGCAAGCCGTCCCTTGAAGCAGCGTGGCTTGTCCAGCATGTCATCCCAGGCAGACAGATACTGGATCCCCTTTGAATGACACCAGTGTTTAAGCCAATTGTTAAAGCTGATCATCTTATCTCTGTATTGCGGCATCATTCTTGGTGAAGGTAGGATACTGCTCAAGGTCAGGGTCATACCTGCCTGGGCTACATAATCAGAGAGCTCCTCAATGTCTCTTTTCATGTAGTCCAAGGAGGTACGTCTCAGGTCGTTTACACCAGTGTGGACAATGACTGAGTCATATTTGTACCTGCTGTTGAGAGACCTGAGTGCTTGCGTTATGTGGCGGATTCTAGCGCCCGACAGGCAGCTTACTGTGACCTTCTCCTTACTCAGTCTGGTGAGCGGGACATCAGTGTGTCTGACTATGGAGTCACCAATGACTAGTGTGTCTGGCATTTTGTTTGGCCTTAAGGGCTGTGACTGTTTGACACTCTGACTGTGAGGTCTATGTGTTGCGGTGTTGTGTTCTGAGGTGGTGGTTGTTTGGGTGTCTGCTTTGGTGGCCTCTGCTGTTTTGGTAGATTTTTGATCAGAGCCTCCGAGTATGTCTTTGTGTGTTTATGTGTATGATTTGAGGTTGTAATGGTACTATGTGAGACTGGGTCTATAGTGTGTGTGGTAACCTTCTCCTCCTGACTGGTCTTGCCAGTCCTATGTTGAGAGAGCTCAGCCTCCAGTTTGGCCGTATAGTTGCATCTCTCGCATGTATTTGTGTTTTGTGGGAGGAGGAAAGGGTTGTCTGTGTACATGAGGCAATTGAAACATTGCCTCAATATTCCCAGGTTCACCAGCTGAGCAGGAGAGGACACTAGCAACTGATCCCTCGACATGCTAGAAGGGTAGACGAAAAACTTTAAAAAAGATTCGGGGACGTGGGTGACCGAGAAATGGGGGTTGCCTTTTGGGGTACTATCTATGACAAGAGTGCCGTATCAAGGTAATAAGTACTGTAGGAGCAAGTGCTAGGTTTAATAGATAGAGAATAGTCCACTTGGGAAATGTTTAGGAAATGTGTGTGTGTGTGTGTGTGTGTGTGTGTGTGTGTGTGTGTGTGTATGTGTGTGTGTGTGTGTGTGTGTGTGTGTGTGTGTGTGTGTGTGTGTGTGTGTGTGTGTGTGTGTGTGTGTGTGTGTGTGTGTGTGTGTGTGTGTGTGTGTGTGTGTGTGTGTGTGTGTGTGTATATATATATATATATATATATATATGTATATGTGTGTGTTTTTAAGAAGAGCTTACATGTTTTAATATGTTCATAAGTTGACCCCTAAGTTTTTATTAATGTCTTTTTTTCTCTATTTCCTTAGCCTGAACAAGCAAATAAGAGCACTAGTGAAATCCTCTAAAGACAACTTCGAGTCTAAATTGGCCACATCTACTAGAGACAATCATAAGGCCTTCTACACATATGTCTGTAATCTCAAAGGAAGCACCCAGATCTGTTCAGAACTGATGGTCAAGGAGAGCACATACACAAATGCTCTAGATATAGCCAACCTACTGGCTTACAGATTCAGCGAAAACTTCACCCCTCTTTCCCCCCATCAGTAAATCAGGACATCCCCAGTACCTGCCCACCCTCCCCTTATCTCTAGGGAACAGGTTATCACTGCCCTCTCAAAGGTAAAAAATGCAGCCTCCATGGGCCCTGATAACATCTCAGGGTGCATCCTACATGAACTCAGGCATGAACTTGCAGCACCATTAGGCACTCTATTCAACCAAAACCTAAGTGATGGCTTTGTCCCAGCCGAATGGAGGACAGCCACTGTCATCCCTTTACACAAAGGTGGAGCATCCACCAATCCGGGAAATTGTAGACCTATCAGCCTAACTAGCCTGATTTGCAGGGACATGGAATAGATTATCATGGACCTCATTAACAGAGACATTGGCAACCTCCAAACACTCAACCCCACACAGTATGGCTTTGTCAAGGGGAGGTCATATCTGTTAAATCTGGTTGACTTTTTTGAGACAGTCACCAAAGCCATGGAAGAGGGGAAGACAGTGCACACCACCTACCTTGACCTGGCCAAAGCCTTTGACACTAAATCCCACTCAGGCATAATAGATAAACTCTCCCAACTAGGCATCAATCCATATGTTACCAGATGAGTAGCAAACTGGTTCACTGATAGAACCCACCTAATTAAAATAGGGGAAGCCACCTCAAGCAGTAGACCCATAATGAGAGGTGTACCCCAGGCATCAGTCTTGGGGCCTCTGTTATTTGGGATATAATTCTCTGAGGTGCAGGCCAAAACCAGTGGGCTATGGCTGACTAGATTTGCAGATGACTGCAAGCTGGGTGCGGTCATCAATTCCCCAAGTGATGTGGATGTCCTCCAAGATGGGTTTCACCCAAACAAATGACTGGTGCTAGAAACATGGCCTGAAGCTGAATGCCAAAAAGTGCATCATCATCCCCTTTGGGGAGAGTGACATCCCCACATATTATCACATTAATAACAACGTCCTAAGCACGCAATCAGTCATGAAGGATTTGAGCACCCAGGTTGATAGCAACCTGACTTTTGACCACCATGTTGCTTCAGTTGTATGGAAAGCTTTCTACATGGCCCACCTCATAGGTAAGGGTATCTCATCCAGGGACAAGGAGGTCATAATATCCTTGTATTCTTCCTATACAAGGCCAGTTACTGAGTACAATGCACCCTTTGGCATGTACCTCACAAAGCACATGCAGCAGCAGCAGGAGAGACCACAGAGGTTCCTTACCAGGAGAATCCAGGGCCTCAAATATCTACCCTACACAGATGGTCTAAAAGCCCTGTCCCTCTACATAGTTTCATACAGACTCCTCAGAGGTGACCTCTGTCTGGCATACAAAGCAATCTCAGACTCTGCCTTGATGGGACTGCTGCATATCCACAAGTCAAGCTCCACTCGAGTAAACTGCATGCATGACCTCAATCTGGTCTTTGACATCAATAGGACTTGTTGGAGGGACAGATTTATTTCCCAGAGACTTCCCTATCTGTAGAATAGATTCCCTCTCAATGTCAAGCAAAGTACCTCATTATCCCTTTTTAAGTGCAAACTGGATAACTGGATAGAAATCAGAAAATACACCCCTGGGATTTCACCTGTGTCCCTGCTGACAGGTGTTTTGGGTGCTGACTTGTTTAAATATGGGCTAAACTCTTGGCTAGGCTTATAAGGGCCTCAGGGCCAATAGCCTAGTCATTTCTTATGATCCTATGATCTGTACCTCTGAAACCACAGTTACATCTTTCCACTGGCACATCACTTAACTCCATCTTCAATACTTTATTTCACAATATATGCAGCTATTATTTTCACAAATCTACAATTACATGAACTGCAACCAATTTGACATTAACAGATGCTGGTTCATAGCCTATGTTTTTTCCATTTCCTCCATCTTCTGAAAAAAAAAACTGCTCCTGCTGCCCTTGGGTTTCCTCTGGGACCCATTCACTTGCAGTGATACCAATTTATTCCCACTTAAGGAAAAGAACTGGACAATGAGTTGTATGGGACTCATGCTATCAGGTATAATACTGTAATCTAGACCACTGGTGCACTTCTGCTCTTTTAGATAATCATACTGCTGGTACTGCCATAGAACCTTTGCATCTGTTGTGCCCTAACTGGTCACTCAATGTACACTGTGTACACAAATAAAAGATAGTACAATGAACCCCTGCATAACTTGAATAATTATGTAAGACACTGCCACTGCCTTGTAAAGCTGTGTAACTGTCCTTCTTGTAAAGGGTTGATTGTCTACTGCAGAATCTCAGCAAGGGCATATCCCTCCCATCTTATATCCATACCCTCCATTTTCAGCCGCACCTCTACTTTTCACCTCCCTGAATCATTTCCTGTACTTCTACACCACTCACATTAATAATAACATTTACAGGAAATTGCATCACTGGCTTCAGTATGGCACTCCTCTGTATCAAGTTCCTTTCTCTCAGTACTCATTTAGGATGAAAAAAATGAAAGTCTATTACAAATGCACATTATATTCTGACATATCATGATAACACCTGCAGTTGGGCTTGCTGTGTCACTAAATCTCATACCATGTCCAAAAAATGAGATACTATGCAAGTCCCTGAATAAACATTTGACAAAGTTTGAATCTCTTTCTTTGGACCTGTGTGGTTCTTTTGAGTTTCGGAGACACTGATCAAAATTATTCTCTAACTTTGTGTCTGTAGAGTAATACAAAGTAATAAAATATGCAGCCTTCAGTGCTAGTAGCATAAGGGACAATTTCACCTCTCTTAAGGCTTGGCTTGATACTGTGAGAATAATTAATAGAGGAGTAGGAGAAACCAAACAACTTCTATCCATGTTACAAAATATAGTACACACTGGATGCAAACAATGTCAGCACAAATGCCCATCAAATACAAAACTGCACTTTTTACTAATCAGAGATATTGTCCTTTCCCCAAACACAGTGATCATGGAGTTAATAGTATTAGTGAAAGGGTTATTTGTTTGGGGATTTTGTTATCACCAAAAAACTGCACTTCTAATTTCACAGCAAATTCTATTTTCAGAATATGATTGGAATTCAAAAACATGTTATTGACACCCTTATACTAGAAGCAACACTACAGAAAACACCCTTCTGCTCTTCCAGAGCCAAAGATCAAGGCTGAAACTGGGATGATGGTGGTGTCTTTTTCCTTGTATGATAATTATTCAGTTCTCACCCTGTTCCTTAACTGCATTGGCCATGATGACAATGTCTGCTAGGAAAACACCTTAAACTAACAAATTGTTGTAGTACCCTCCTCTTATGAGGCTAGATAGACAATGAAAAGTCAAAATACTATGGTTTCTCTGATGGGAAGCCATAATGCAGTCATCTTAGCGGACTTTATTTCCTACTGGAAAGAGCAGAACATAACTCTAAACATTCACTTTCTCAAAATATAACAGAGTTTCTGAGATCCAACATTTTCCTTGTAGGTATAACATTGCAGGAAGAAGTCCTTTGAAACTCCCACCCAAAAATAAACAAATACATACATACATACTAATGGTCCAATCTCCAGTCTTTAGTGATGAACATGTTAACAATTTTTGAACTGTAAGTAAACATTTTGTTTTAGTTTCTTCACTCGCCACTAGCAAATCATCACCAGTTATAACACAGTCTGAAAGTAACACTGCTTTGCAGTGTCTGCTAAACCTAATCTTCCTTTTGGAGGAAGGATTGTATCCAAGCACTTTCAAAAGAAGATAAGTGCAACCTGCTTCTTGTTAACTTTGAAGTTTAGAAAACCATGCATTCTAAGAATAAAGCCTGGAAAACCTACAAAATACTAAATAAACATTCTGCTAAGACAGCCTACACTATGCTAGGAGATCACTGCATGAGGCTAACAAATAATATTGGGATTGATTTCCAAAAACAAAGGCTGCATTTTTTCCATTGAAAACCACAATGATTTCTAATCACCTTTACCATGGACCTGGACTTGAGCCAAAGCAGGCAGCCCTTTACATGTCCACCTTATGAAGATGAGGCATTTGGATTTCTTTCAGGACAACTCCATGGCATCCTTTATGGCCTTCACAATAAACCTTGTCTTTCAAGTTGCCACTGTCACACAAGAGGTCCTGGATCTAGGAGGGTACACCAGCTATGGCAGAGCTGGATCAGATGGACTGTACCAAATGTTCATTAAAAACTGTAATACCCTCATTACAATTAACCCCACTCACATTATTAACACATCCTTGACTACTACCTCTTTCTCGAAGTCATAGATGGCACTTCACTTGCTACGTCTGAATCCCTTAACAGGGCTGAGTCTTATTGACCCATCTCATTACTGCCTCATTTGTCCAAAGTGGCTGAAAGGGGTGTATCTTTTCAGTTGATAAACTGTCTTGTAAACTGTGGATTTGTTAGTGCAATGCAACAATTGTTCATTTTATTCGGTAATTAGTCACTAACTCTAGTTCAAGTTATAAGGGGAGTTGGAGCCTAACAGTAAACTACATGGGTGCAAGGCAGGGAAACTAATCCTGGACAGGGTGCCAGCTTATTCCATTATGATGCACACAGATAAGTCACACACAACTATGGACAATTTGGAGGACAACCAATTTACCTACAGCACACTTTTTGGATATGGGAGGAAACTGGAGAATATATCAAAAACTTAAGTGGCCTCATAAGGTTTATACAAACTCCACAAAAAACTCCCAGTGAAGGACTAAAGTGGAAAACATAGCTGTGTGAGACAACATTCTGAAAAGCCATACTACTACCACTGTTGTATGTATTTTCAGAAATAGTATGTACAAATACATGGATGAGGGAGAGTTGATGGCAACAATCTTTATCAGTGTCACACAGGCCTTTAACATAGTCTCTTATCAAAGGCTGCAAGACAAAATAGAATTATGAGGGAATCACCAAACAACCTACAGAGATTCACCTGGGAAACAGGCTTTTAGAGTTTCTATAGAGCACTCACTATTCTGTCCATAACCTAAGATGTTCATGTTCAGTTTCGCGGCTCTTTGTTTTGGTAATTTTTTCTCTAGACAACATTAGTGCATTTTTTATGGAAGCAAGAGGTCTGCAAGGAATAAACTGAGTCCAATAACAAAACTAAAATTATATAATATACAATACTGGACATGGGCCATATACCACATTGATAAAATAAGAGCTTTATTAATGTTAGCACTTTTCCATTAAAAACACTTCATCAGATATTATAAAAGTCATTAAAGACAGCAATATATCTACAGAAATTTTCTCAACCATGTGACCGCAGCAATAAGCAAAATGTGAGCATTCATCTTCTCAGGATACTCCATTTCAGATATGGAGATATACTAACATTAGCATTTGGTTCTGGTGTTTTTGCAGCATTTAACCTAATGATCCAAACCATCTTTACTTGCTCAGTAACATTACATATATCACCACTATCTGAATTTTTCTTAATTATTTGAAGACCCATAAACTTAAAAACATGAGAGTCACCCATATCTGCCCTGTGTTTAGCTAATGAATTAGTTAGGACCTTTCCTAATGTCATAAACGAGGTCAGAAATTCTTTCATTGCATTTCCTGTTATTTTTTCCTACATAGAAAGAGTGGTGTCCTTGGAAAAGGGCTATATAAACCAAATCATGAGTATGACAAGTAATGTAGGAAGTAATCATGTATATAATGACATTGTTATTTTTATGCCCCATGCATGTAACGTCATTGTTGTCAAGATGGCTTGTGAGCATGTTTACATGTGCTCACACGTTCAGTGCATCTACATTGATCATGGAGCAGGCAATGCTAGCACTATGGAGGACATCAACGGGTGGTTCCATCATGTCATTTACCAGACAAAGTCAGCTATCAGCATTTCATTTAAACCAGCCTCCAGCTACTCCTCCATCACCCATAGTCATGCTGGCCTATTGTATTGTTTTAGTTTTCTACAGCAGGTAAATAGAATGCAGGCATCCCCAAGACATACATACAGAAGAACCCCACCATGCATGTGTGCTTTAAGATAAATATTTGAGATTTTTTTTGCAGCAGCACATGGTACTTGTCTTTCATCCTCTCTTTGACTGGCAGTACAGCATGGTTACTCCACAAATATTTACACAACTGGCCAACTGAGGCTTTTCTTTTAAACCAGGATTTATCTTCTAACCATGCAGCAATTTGGTAACAAGCTACCCTTCAAATGCAAACAATGGGATTGCAATACATTCTAATAATTTTTAGAATGTTGCTTCTTTTGAAGCCTTTTCTGTGTGAGCACAGACTAAAATGTTATAATTTGCATGCATCTGCAAACCAGGTAAGCCTGATTTTTTTGACAGTCATGAAGACCGTTTTGTTATCATGCAACACTTTGATGAAAAAAAAAACAGCATAGCACTGCCACTGAGAAAGATGAGAAAACATGCACAAGTGGGAATTGGTGACATGGATGTTCTGGTAAATAAATTAGTTGCAGAAAATAAGATTTTATTATTGTATTGCAGGAATGTTGCATGAGATCTTATCTGTGGTATTGTGTGTAGTTGAAGATAACTCATCTTAGCAAGGCTACAGTTAAAAGATAAGACCTATCGAGGAAGGCAGTTAAATGGTATCTATACAGTACCATGAGCAACTCTAGAATGACTGAAAATTATATAGCTAAATCTATATCTGTATCTATATCTGTATCTACATTAACCTCTATACGTATATGGCCATGCATCCATTCATCTACAACCCTGTTGTATATCTATAGCTATATATATATATATATATATATATATATATATATATCTATATATCTATATCTATATTTATATCTGTATCTATATCTATAAATACACATCTATATCTAAATCTATCTGTTTATGCTATATAGAAAGCATGTGTTTGTGTGTATGAGGAAAAGCATTGTGGAGCACTATAGCAATCTCTGAATGAATGCATCAAACACATTCATCCATGTTTAAGAGGAAAGTGCACTTAAAAAATATATAAAAGAAAAAGGCAACATAATGTCAAAGTTGAGGGGACATAGGTTCATAGGTGTTTACTAGGCTAATGACCACAAGGGCCTTTTTAAGCTTAGCCATGCATCCCAAATCTCTGACAAGTTCTGGTCCCCTTGATAAGTATAAGCAGGGGCTTGGGAGATGAAACGTTTACAAGCAGGAGCCTGGCAGATGAACCATTTACAAGCTACCTGTGTCAGTTAGAGACATGGGTGCCAAGCCAGGGATGAACTTCCGGTTCCCCAAACAATTGCCCAAGTTACACTTGAATTAGGTTAGGAAGGAACTCTGCTTTACATGGATGGGGAACCTGTTCCAGAGATAGGGCAGTCTCTGGGATATATACTTGTCTCTCCAGCAGGTCCTATTTATATCATAGGCAAGGTTTAGGTTTTTAGAATAGGTAATTCTGGTGCTGTTTGTTTTGTGAATAAGCAGGAAGTCCATCAGAGTGGGTTGACAATGCCCTGTATGCCAGGCATAGATCTCACTTCAGCAGCCTGTAGGAGACAGAATACAAGGATAGGGACTTGAGGTGGTCTGCATAGGACATTTTACTTATGCCCTGTATTCATTTAGTGAGGAACCTCTGTGGAAGTTCCAGTTGTTGAATATGCTCATTTAGGTGCATAACAAAGGGGGAATTGTACTCAATGATAGGTCTGATGAATGCCGAATACAGTGGGACAATGACTTCCGTGGACCGAGATGCCATACCTTTGTTTATAAGTTGTGCAACACATAATGATTTCCTCACTACTGTAGACACGTGATGGTCAAAGGCTAGATTACTGTCCATGTGTGTCCCTAAGTCCCTGACTACTGGGTCAACTCTAAGGGGTATATTATGAATATGATACTTACCAGGGGTGGATGACTTCCTGAAGGATATTATTATGCATTTCTTGGCATTTAGTTTTTGTCCATGGCTCTGACACCAGTTGTTTTTCTGTGTCAGCCCTTCCTGGAGAACATTTTTGTCAGTGTGGGATTCAATGACAACTCCTAATTTGCAATCATCTGCAAATTTAGTCAGCCAGAGACCACTGACATTGGCCTTGACTTCAGAGAAGTAAATGCCAAAAAGGAGCAGTCCAAGGACTGATCCTTGAGGGTCTCCACTTATCACTGGCCTCTTTGTTGAGGTGGACTTTCCAATTCTAACTTCTTGGGTCTTGTCTGTGAGCCAGTTGGCTATTCACTGGATGACATATGGGTTTGTACCTAACCTCTTGAGTTTCAAAAACTACAAATAAACCAAACTCAATAAAATAAAAAACAAAAAGGGCTGGATAAGGTAGAGCCAGAACACAATCCACACGGAGTCCAACAAATGGATGTATCAAATTTATTAGTGCTTTCTGGTACCTCGGCTAACGAGCCTTCAGCAGGAATAACATCTACACCAAAACATCCTCTTTTATAAAGCAACCAAATTACTTAATCACATAATTGTTTCATTAATTATACAATTATTTAATTAAATTCTTCCAAAATGGTGTAAGTGAACCCAACAATAAGAACTGGTCAAATGGAAACTCAAAACGTTTCATGCAGCTTGAATAATACATAGAATTAAACAATATTAACATTTAATTCCTGATTTAATCCTTTAGGATAAAGTGTATTAAAATTAATTATAAATTTTGTCTCCAACTGCATTAACTTTTTCAAAAAATCTTCTCCCTGTGTATGCAAAGTCTTTGCCATAATACAAAAAAAAAACTAACATCAGAACCCCCATAAGCTGTGTGGAAGTGGTGGGCTATTGGGCTGTCCAACCTGTGATTTCTAATATCTCCCAAGTGTTCCATTATCCTATTTTGACCATCCTCTTGATCAGTCCTATATACCACTTGGTTGGTGTACAGCCACAGCCAAGAATGTAAACTACCCCACAAGATCTACAAGTAAAATGGTCTCTAGCTACATATTTGATTTTATTGATTTTGGCCCCATTCAAGTTTTTTAATCTATTACAGACCTGGCATCTACCACAAGCAGAACTGCCTCTCCAACCCCTATTAACCGGGGGTTTCCTCATGTTTAACATTTCCTTCAAATTAAAGACCCTGCTGTAAGAGAAAACTACCCTCTTCAGGAACAAATGCCCCACATTTTCATCTTCACAAACAATGGACCAAAACCTATCCACGAGCTTCCTGTGAAACATCGATAGAAAATTTAGAAACAAAAAATAATCTGTTTTTCTTATCTTCCATACTTAACCGTCCTGAAGCTGTTCTCCTACCACCAGTGTCCCCTACACCAAATGTACCCAAAACTTTATTTTCAGCTTTATCCAAACAATTCAATGTGTACCCCCTATTAAATAGCCTTTGTCTGACCTTCAAAAATTCCCCTGCAACCAATGATTTGTCATAAGTGTTATTAAAAATATGCTTCTATTACTTACCTCATCCAACCCTTTTTGTTTTTTATTTTAACCTCTTGAGTTTGTCAGCAATCAGGTGTGGTATTGCATCAAATGCCTCGCTCAGATCAAGGTAGGCAGTGTGAACCATTATACCTTCATCCATTGCTTTGGTGACCTTCTCAAAGAAGTCCACCAGGTTGAGTAGGCATGACCTGCCCTTGATGAAACCAAACTGGGTTGGGTCCAGTGTCTGGAGGTTTACTATATCATTATTGATCATTTCCATGATAATTCTTTCCATGGCTTTGCATATAAGACTAATTAGAATTATGGGTCTGTAGTTTTCAGGGTCTGTAGGTGGCCAACCTTTGTGCAGAGGAATGACTGTTACTGTTCTTCATTCATGAGGCACGAAGCTTGTTTGGGGATGATAGCAATTTCTAGAGGGCCTGATAGGTCATGTTTCCCACTATTTAGAAGGCATCCTGGGATATTGTCTGGGCCCATTGATGCAGTGTCCTTGGCCTTAGAGAGAGCATTAAGGACCTGATCCCTAGGGATAGCAGGGGGGACTTATATTTGACGGCAGTTCCTGAG
Organism: Protopterus annectens; assembly: GCF_019279795.1. NCBI lineage: Eukaryota > Metazoa > Chordata > Ceratodontiformes > Protopteridae > Protopterus > Protopterus annectens. Next base: position 1,630,773,031 of record NC_056737.1, read on the forward strand.
GGAAGGTTAAGAGGTAGGGAGGGGTAAAGTTGGAGCTGAATTTGTCAGCCATTAGGTTTGCTATATTTTCTGGCTCATTATAGATGGCTTCATTTACAATGAGCTCTGCACACAACCGTGTATTGCTTTTGAACTGGTGGACAAAGCTAAAGAATGCCTTGTGGTTGTCCTTGGCCTGGGAGGCCAAATGTACATCAAATTTGACTTTGGTAGACTTTATTTGTCCTCTGAGTGGTTTGTTTAATTTGATGACAGTGCTTTTATCCTGCTGGGTGCTGCACCACCTAAGTTGTGCAATAATTTTCTTCTTTCTATTAAACAGCTATTGATTTTGTGATTCCACCAGGGTGGCTTGTTTTTTGAGGTAGCTCTGTACTTCTTCCTGGTGGGTATACCTGCCTCTATGCAGCTATTAACATGCTTGTATAGGGTTTCTGTGAACAGTTCCGCATAGACAGTAGTGTTCTCAGGGTTTATGGGGGGCTTGAAATGTTGCCAGGGTATCAGTTAATTGCATGAAATTAGCCTTAGAGTGGTTCCTGAATATTCCAGGGTTAGCTGGGAGTCCAGGTTTTATTTTTACTTCAGAGGAGACCATTTTGTTCTCTGATCTTACCAGGGAAGACTTTACACTAGGGGGTGTGCAACACTCTCTCATATTAGTGAGGACCAGATCCAGTATGGTTGCACCCCTGGTTTGTGTATTGACAATCTGGTCCAGGGAGTTTGTGTTTACAAAATCCAAGAATCTCTGTGCCAGTAAGTTTGGTGTCATATATAATAGAGTAATTAAAGTTGCCCATGAATATGGTATTGGGTTGGATGGTGAGTGTTTCTAATAAGTTTAAATACATGGTATGGGTTTCCTGGGTCATAGAGGGGGACCTATAGCTTTCAAGAAGTAGTATTTGATTTTGCCTCTAGTAAATTGAATTGACCAGCCTTGAGGTATATTTATTTTTGATGTAAATCAAGACACTTCCATGTTTAGTCCCTGTCTATGTAGTAGCTGGTCTAAATGTGGAGAAGGGATTATGACCTTGCACTGTTAGTGTGCTCTCCATGGCTTTAAACGATGTCTCACTGACTGTACAAACATCAGCATTCTCTAGGGTGAAGAGAGCTTCAGGCAGTGGAATTTTTTTTTGTTTAGACTCCTAGCACTGAGCACTAATACCTTTAGATTTTCTTGGTTTTGATTTGTATGTCAGAAGAACTTTCAGTTTGGCATTTCCTAAAAAAAGGCACTATAGGGAAGGCAATGTTTTTTCATATAAGGGGTGGCGTAAGCCACAAAAATTTGGGCTAGGCTTATAGATGCCTTAGGGCAGATAGCCTAGTATAAACCTATGAACCTATGAATCTATGAGCTAATATATGAAAGCATAGGGGAGAAGTGCAGACCATCCCTGGGAATGCAACATGGTTTGTTGACCATCTCCTTCAATGCTAACAAATATTGCACCTCCTTAACATGACACCAGAAACTAAGCCAATTATTAAAGTCAGTCATGTTTTGTTGGTATTATGGCATCATCCTCAGAGAAGGTAAAATGCTGCTCAGTGCTGGGCTGTACCAGCCTGGGACACATATTCTGAGAGCTCAATAATGTCTCTCTTCATATAGTCTGGTGAGATATGTCTCAGGTCATTTACACCCACATGGACAATGACTGAGTCATACTGGTACTTGTGGTCTAATGACCTGAGTGCATATTTAATGTGGCAGATCCTAGCCCCTGAGAAGCAACTGACCATGACTTTCTCCTTACTCAGCCTGGTGAGAGGGACATTAGTATTTTCTATGATGGAGTCTCCAATGACCAGAATGTTGGATTGTGTGCTGTCTTGCCTTATGGGCTTAGAAGTAGAGGCTCCATGAGATGTGGCTGCATGTGTTGATGTGTGTGTGTGTTGTTTTGAAAGAGTGCATTCAGGGCTGCTTAGGGTATTCGTTATGTGTCCTTCATCTAGAAGGTCTTTTGTGTTTAGGAAGTTTACATTTAAATGGCTCAGCATATGTGGGTCTATATGTCTGGTTTGAATTGTGTGTGATGGGTGCAGTGTGTGTACTACTGACAACCTTATTGACATTAGGAGTACTTTTATGTAACAGCTTTGCTTCCAGTGACATTGTATAAGTTCACCTCTCACATACCATAGCAGTTTGTTTGAGAATTAATTGGTTGTCAGTAAACATGAGGCAGTTTCTACATTGCCTCAGGATGCCTATATGCACCAGGCTGGTAATGGAGATAGTGGGGAAGTTCATATCCATTGCAACAGACCCTTTTTTATTGATTAGACAGTTGGAGTGAGAATATAAAGCAATGTCAGGAGTATCCGCTTTGCAACTCTGGGGACAGTGCTTTTCACCTCAAACTAGTTGTCCTGTGTGCAACTAGGCATTGGTGAAATAGGGGGTAACTTAAGCTTTAGCTGTCTAAGTGGAGAGCCATTCCTCTGGTGGCACTGACATTACTGCAGGGTCTCTTACTTCATTCATAGATGAACACATGCGCCCACACATATGTCCTAAATGCTACCATCGCTGATTTAGGCATGCTAAACCTATGTCCTCTTTGTTACAGCCTTTGTTTTTGTGTGAATCTCTGCTTGCATTGGAGCAAGTATTCACTAGGAAACCAGCAGTGCATTCCATCAGAATGAGTGAGCTGTATGTTGGTCATTCCCCATTCTTTTCCTCTTGGATCTTCTTGCACTCAAACCTCTAATCAAGCTGAAGTCATCTCAGTGGACTGGTTGTATCACTTTGTGTAACTGAGCCTGTCAGCTAGGAAGGACTCTTCCAGCTCTTCTGTGTACCAGGCAGGAAAACTTTTATTTTATATTTTATTTATTTAACATTTGTTGACTGGGAAAGTCCAACTAGGTTCCACAGAGCCTGTTTTCAGCAGAGATCTGGGGAGAAATGCTCCAGATGCATGTCTTTGGAATGTGGGAGGAAACCAGAGTACCTGGAGGAAACCCACGAGAACACAGGGAGAACATGCAAACTCCACAAAGAAGGCACCCCAGCTGAGGCTCAAACCGGAGAACCTCTTGCTGTGAGGCAACAATGTTAACCACTGCACCACTGAGCCGCCAAAATTGCAGAGTGAATGTGTAAATTGTCTTTATCTTCTTTTCAAATCAAAGATTCTATGAATAAGCCAACAGGATTAGGATTGTGACATTGCTTCCTTATTACTGAAACAGTTTTATCATATAAACACACGTGCACATGCACACAGAGATGCACAAACAGACACACACAAGCATGTACATACAGACAAACTACAGTGTATTAAATGACTAACCTTGTACAGTAGTGGATATGAGGATATAATAAAATATGGGCACACACACACACACACACACACACACACACACACACACACACACACACACACACACACACACACACACACACACACACACACACACACCGACTCGCACACGTAAACATAGTAACCTGCAGACAGGGATGCTACCATACCAAATGACTAGCAGAATATTGAGAGATTTCCTTTTCCACTGAACTTCACCTTTTAAATCATTCAGTTTGGTGTGTAGACTGATGGCAACATTCAAAAGACAAGCTGACAAAATCATATTTTATAATCTCAAAACTTTGCAAAGTATCGAGAAACTCTGAGTGATTATTTTTATATATTGTTGATGTCAAGCTTTCTTACAAGTAACCTTCATTCTGCACTGCTAACTTATCACTTTCTGAAAACTTTCATTGTGAAAAATTGCGGCACTCAGGTCAGGACTGAAATTCTGTTTAACAATAGATTACTTTAAGGACAGGATAAATGTTCTTCTCCACAAGGGCATATTGTCTAGACAACAGAGATGCATAAAGATAAAGAAGAGAACAAAAGGTTGATGTATATTAGGGAAACATAAAGGATTTCTAAAAGCATAATAGACTGCACCTTGTAGACTCTTGCATTTTAAGTAGTTGACTACACATTTGTAAAGATTCCATTTCAATGCATATTATTTGTTCAAAACTATAAACTGAGTTGAGGTGGAATTGAGGAGTACTTACAGATGTGTCAGTGAGAGTCTGCTAAACAAACATGACAGCATTAACACCTGTTTAAATTAAAACAAATGGCCATGCATCTCTAAGGGTCAGCTGTACAATAACACTGAAAGTTACAGAGCATTAGTTTTATGTGGTGTTCAGCACTTATAATGCAGGCAGAAGTTAGAGGCTACACTGCCTAGGTGGTGTCTCAGGTTTGTGTCTCATTTTCTTTTTAAAATGGAGAATTATTGATTTATTGTTGTTTCTTGTCTAACTACATAAGCTTCATGAAGAGATTTAAGTTATGCTAAACTCTGTATGTTATGCAGCAGTCACAGAGATAATAATATAAACACAGCTGAATACTAACAGTGAAACCCGAACAAAGACAGTATACTTAAACACATTTTTCATAATATGTGAAATGTGACAAATGAATTGCACAAAGCAGAATTCTAAATCAGCACATTCAAAAGTATAATAAATAACTGATGAGGCATACAAATCTAGAAAGAGTTGCAGAATAACTATGTTTAAATTAATTGTAATGCATTTCTTTTTCTTCTGTGGTCTTCCTTCATGCAGCAAGGATGTCTATGCTGCTAAAGACTGTGACACCATACTGAAATCTATATTTCACTGTGATGCAGAAGTCAAGCCTCTTGCTATGAAAGATTAGGAACCACAACAGAACTATTGAGAAAAATCAGGAACCCTTTACAGAAACAAAGAAGGAAGAGTTACAAGACCAGAAACTGTACAAAGCACATGTGCATAAAAATAACAGTAGAATATACTTACAACACAGCATGTCTGCTTGAGTAACTTAGAGACAAATGATCTACATGATGGAGCAGTGGGGCTTCTCTTACAATGCTCTAGTCGCTTTTCTGGAAAGATGGAAAACTCTGACAGAGCTCTCTTTAGTTGTAGACATGTATTCTGTTTCATTTAAATGTGCCAAGAGAATCAACAAGTGTATTCTTACTCTTGAAGTAATTCTGGATTCCAGTCATTCTATGTACAAAACAATGCATCTCTTTTGTATCGGTAATCTCCTTGTTTATAGAACTAAGAACTACTAACAAGTGACCACCGTTCTTTATTTTGTCATACATAAACATTTATTTTAGGTCATGAAGATATTTGTTTATTTGCATAATTTCAGAGCTTATCGTATGGTACTTGAGAACAGTAGTAGTATGCAACATTTGGATGTGTGCTTTTTGGAATGGACTTGAATCAGTTTGGTGGCACATATTTTGCCTTATTGTCTCAAACCATATATTATTGTTTTGTAGGTGGAAGTGAAAATGTGCGCAGTGTCTTTTTATGGACCTTTAAAGGTACATAAGGACTTCGTACCTCCTGGAAGTGCAGTGTGTTGTGATGCAGTCTGAGGCTGCATGTATTGAGACTTGTAGTTATCAGATATTTGTTATAGCAACATTGAAGAACTGCCAAAACAATAATTTTCTTCCACTTCTATTCTAAGCAGTTGACTATTAGAAGGTGATCTGTGATTTTCATTTCCATAATTATATAATGAATGATGCACTTGATAGCATTTATTGTCATCCTCAGTTTTAGAGATTCTCTTAAAGGATGCTCTCACAACCTCCTTGCAGCAAGCTTCGATGTGTTAGACACCAAACTTAGTAATCTTAACTACTGTGATTCACAGACATGGATCATGGTAATCCATGGCATGTTGCAATACACATCCTGTTTTTTTATTAATTGTGGACAGGAGTGCATGATATGCCACTCTGTGCTATGCTCTCCTGTTCTAGAGATGGGGGATCTCTATGTAGCATGACAGTGTTACACAGAACAGTAGCAATGTAGCTACTTGGTAAGGTGTGTAGTACCTACATAAGCTACCACTTCTGTACTGTGCTCTGCCTTCATACTTATTAGTGATTCATAACAATATTTGACTCTTTGGGCATGGCAACAAACCTAGGATCATTGCTATAATATAGGAATGTGGAGAGCAGCCTGGTAGCAAACAGACACAAAGCCCTGACTATAGCCTAGATAACCTGAATTTGATTTGAAGCTTGTGTGCCATAGCTGGAGACAGAGATAGTTATACCTATTCTGGGACAAGGGTCCATGCTGGGATGGGCAGACTATTTGTTAAGCCCTGGTGGAGACCAAGACATAGAATGAATATCAAGTTGGGTATGTGGGATGACAAAGGAAGTGTGGCTGCTGTATGTTCTAGGGCAGACAAGTGACGCTACTCCCAATTTTGTGGCCCAGTTTACTAATAAGCAGCCAGCATGTTGCAGAGTAGGGCTTAGAAACAGTTCTAGCAAGCATGACAGCATATATGATCCTGCTGGCTTCTAGCACTGGTCCACATTTCAGCTAAGTGCTTCCACATCACTTTCCCACCCCACATGAAATGGCCTTTGCTGAGTGGATACTGACAAGTCACTTGTGATTCTCAGCCCATCTTCTCTTTATTTGGGCAGCCTTACCTGGAAGTATTAACATGTTTGGAGAACAGGAATAATGGGAGCAAAGCCCAGCAGCTGATGGTCAGCTTGGGGTTGTGCAAAGGGAACTCCCAAAATTAAGGCAGCGAAGGGAACTAGTTTTGTACAAGTTCACATTGGTATGAGCTCCATAGCTTTTCCCAATGTGCTATGGGAATAATTTATTTTATTTTATTTTTTTTTACATTAACTCTTATAGTCTGATTAGATTTGTGTGCTGTGGAAATATTGCTCTGCTCACAAACTGCGCACCATCTGTTAGTATGCAGCTGGATTCCCATAACTTATTTCACTGGGACCAGCCCCTGCTCCAGTGCTGTACTGTTGTGAATAGTGTATGATACAGGAGTGAGGAATTAGCAAAGGGATGTGTGAGTGGTGCACTCTGTGTGCACATTTGGGTGAGACCTTGCAGGTTTATCAACTGCTAATGCTTTTGGCATGTAGGTATACAGAGCAGTCCTGCTCTACTGTCCCTCAGCTTTTATGAATAATGTCTTTAGGTTCCTCATCTAGTCACTGCTGCCACTTGACAAATTTCATTTTATATTCCAGCTTTGATCAGAAAAAATATGATAAAAAACAAGTAATCTCCGTGGTATCCCCAAAGTCTCAAAACAACCCACTAAAGTGTAGTGGGTCTAAAAACAAAACAGTGTAAAAAACTTCTCTGTGTGGAAGATTTTCAGTCCATATATTTCTAGTTAATCACTGGATATTAATCAGATCAGACAATAGTAGTAGACGTAGCGAACCTAAACTCGTCAAGTCAAAAAGTAATAATAGAAAATATATAATTCTACAGCATTACTAAGTATTCGAAAGTAATCCATGCAAGGCAGACAGTCTGTTTCCAGTCGAAAATCCTTTATTAAGTACACAGACAAGCGATCCAAGTAAAACAAATATAGAGTAATAATTTCCTCACAAGCTTTCTAAATATATATATACTTTTTATCAGGCATGGGAGTGGTTTATTGTGCTGTAAAACAAAGTGTTATTGGTACACATGTTAAATTCACATCCCTTGTGTGACATTCGAGCTGGTCCTGCCCTACCTAGTAGCTGTCATAATAATATATAGCCCTAATGTACTTTAATGGTACATCTTATTTAACCAAATTAATTATAGTTTTTTTGAGTGGGGGAACCATTAGAAAGATTAGGCAGAGTATTAGATACTATTTTGCAATGTTTTCTGTGCAAGTTACCCTTATATGTGAAAGACAGTGATTCTTTTTACAAAAGACTAAGAAACTCAGTTGGCATGAATCTTATTTTTTGGTTACTGTTGATGTTTATAGCTTATATTCAGCTATCTTACATAGCAAAGGCTTACAAGCAGTGGCCTATTACTTGATAGATAGTTCTGGATATCAAGAAATTTTGAAACTTGTGGAATTTAATCTTTTTTCCCTTTTGGTGGCAATTACTATAAATATAAATAGATTCAGGGGACAGCGATATGAGCTAGATTTGCTCCCAGTTATGCAAATCATATTTACATGCAAATTAAAACAGAAGGTATTATATCGTGATCAGTGTAATGGGGGAGTGGTATTTTCTATAAAAGATTTATTGCTGAATTTTTTTTTATACTAAAGGGGGATCGTGATGATTGTTTTATTTTTTGATTATTTGCAGAAGGACAATGGTTTTGGTTTGTCCTTTACTTGTGATATAAAAATGGGATATATGTTATCTGGAGCTCAGAATTTATATTACTGTAGGGAAGACTTGTACTATTTTGTTTAGGAAACCCTCCTCAGTGAGTACCTTACTGCATGCAGCTAGTGCTCTCCTTTTCCATATGGGGAATTTTTAAGAGTTAAAAGTTTGTGTTCTGAAGAACATGAATTTGATGATGTAGTGGAGGAGATGGCACAAAAAAATGTTAAGAAGGGTCTATTCTAGTGAACAGTTAGCCTTATGGGATAGGTTGGAGCAGACCAATCAAAGGAGTTCAACTTGAAGGTCTGGGAGGTGGTTGATTCTAAAGGATTCCCATGAGGTGGTGTTTTTTTACTAGGTATTCTCATTTTATAGAAGGGGCTTGCAGAATATTAAGAAAACACTGACATATTTTAGTTCAGATAAGTTTTTCTCAAATTTACAGTTAAAAGTTTTCATATATAAACTCCCCTAGCATAGCTGACAGGGTCATGAGTAGTTATTTTTCTTGTCAGGAGACAGTACTGTTAGAATATAAGGGGTAATCTGTTTGTAAATATCTAGTCAAGAGGTTAGGAATCAGTGTTAATGCTGACTTTATTAACATTTGCAAAAATATGAATTGTTAACAAGACACAGGGCCGGATTCACGATGGCTTGCATGGAGTCTAAGAGTAGAGTAAGACTTTATGCAGCCATCATGTCCGATGAGCGATCCAGGAACAGCCTGTAGGGGTGTGTAAGAGAGCTCCTAAAAAGGCTCTTACACGGACAGGACTGGGACATGCAAATCACCTCAACTGCAGGCAAAAGACATGCAAATGAGGTTGATTTACGATTCAGGAAACCCGAACCTGTCCGAGTAAGAGCAGTGTTATTTGCGGAAATGTACTCAGTTGACAACTGAGTACCGTTCTGCAAATAGCAAAACGGAGCCGTGACAGCTCCAAATAAAGGTTGCATCCGGTGCAGGAAGCATGCCAATGGCCAATATACGGCCATTGGAAATGTTCCCTGATGCAAAATTAAAATAATTTTTTTTTCTCGCTGATTTCTGATGTTTAAGCGTAGCACAGCGCCATGCAAACGGGCTGCACTCTAAAAACCAGAATACTACAAATTAAAACCCACAAATGTGGATTTTATTGAAAGTGGTAATGTACAATGCAAGGGAATGGCAGGCTGAAGACAAGATGGCCACCAAGTAGAGGTTGCTAAGGGGGGAAGCTCAGTCTAAGACATGTAACCAAGCATTAGTAGGCAATCCTATGTAAATGAGTGTTGGGATAGTGAATCACTAGTTTACATAGCAAATGAGCACAGTCAGTGGAGTGTAGGAGTAGAATATGGGGAGTAACAGTGTAGAAAATATGTGACATCACGAGGGGGGTATGTATGAAAGAAGTGAAGCTCATTGGAGCAGAGTGGCATGTTTCTGCTGTCATTTAGACATCATGGAAAGAGGTGTGTCAACAGGTAGGCTAGGGAAAGCCAAGAAATGGAAGGTGTATACCATGGATAACACCAACGTTTCTTGCTGAGCGTGCATGGGCATGTGTGCGCGCCTGTAAACCTGAGTAAGACAGAGTGCGTGCATGTAAGCGTGAGTGCGTGCGTTTAAGCTGGAGTAAGCATGTATAAAGCTGTTTAAAGAGTTGTAAGCGTGTTTGCACTGGTGTGTGCGCGTTTTAACTCGAATAAGCAAGTTTTAGTCCGTGTAAGCTTGTGTGCGTGCGTGTTAGCAGCTGTGCGTGTGTTTGCACTTGTGTGCATGCCGCTCCCCCCCTGAGGAAACAGAAAGGAAAAAGGAAGCACAACAAATAGTAGGAATCTACCAGGGAGTACTAGCAGAGCTAGCAGGTGAAAACAATCAGAATCAGGCAATTACACAGGCAGTACACTAGCCCAGCCTAGCCTAGCACTTAAAACTCTGAAAACAACAGTCCATTATGTTTCTCACAACAGACACTGCAGTAAGCTAATAGAAGTGAAAACTGAAAAAGTTTTATTGAGACAAAGAAATGTTAGGGGCTGCCATTGCTGTTATAAGGCGACATATGCAGCATGCTGAGGGTGGTGACAATGGAAATGCTGCTGGACAACCCACAGAGAGGAGACAGAGAAGAGTGTACAGGCCCAGCGTAACCTACCAGGGGCTACATGAGCTGGAGATAGTGGAGCACTATAGAGTGGACAGAGACCTCCTGCAGCAAATTGTTGAGCTGTGTAGGCCACGCCTCACACACAGACCCAACAGAGGGGAACCCATCCCAGTGGAAACCAAGGTATGTGTTGGCCTAAGAATATTAGCAACAGGTACCTTCCAGAGACCAACTGGTGATATGATGGGGATATCACAGGCATCAGCATCCAGGGTACTACACCAGTTCCTGGATGCCATGTCAGCACATGTCAGTGATCATGTATATTTCCCCAATTCCCGTGAGGTATTGGCCAGCAATATGCATCTCTTCCAGCAAATAGCGGAATACCCTGAGGTAGTGGGTGCAATAGACTGCATGCACATATGCATCAAAGCACCAGCCGGCGAGCAGGGTAGGGTCTACTTCAACCACAAGGGCTTCCCCTCCATCAACTGCCAGGTCATGTGTGATGCCCAGGGCATAATACTAAATGTGTGTGCAGGCTGCCCTGGAAGCTACCATGATTCCCATATCTGGCATCTGACGCAGCTGTACCAGACATTTGCCAGTGGGGACATCCCACATGGTCACCTAGTGGGGGATGCGGGCTATGCACTGGAGCCATGGCTGATGACACCCATCAGAAATGCACACACACCTGAACAGGAACGCCATAATGAGGCACACGCACAAACACGTAATGTAATAGAGCGTGTGTTTGGGCTGCTCATGTCACAGTTCCGGTGCCTGGACACATATGGTGGAGCCTTGCAGTACTCACCAACTACATGTACCCAAATTGTCATGGTATGTGCTATGCTACATAATATGATCCTGCGAAAACAACTGCAGCAGGACCAGCATAGGCCTGGGCCAAACAGCCCCCCACCATTGTCAAGGCCAAAACAGGCAGAGCATGACTCGGAGGAGGAATAACCTGAGCCTGGCCCAGTAGGCAGAAGGAGGTGTTCCCAGTATGCTTTGGCCTTGGCAAAGAGGCAATGCATAGCACATACACTGGCTCAGTAGGAACTCTGGAAATTATACCCCTCTCCGACTCGCACATAAAGTAAAAGGGATGCCTAAGTTGACACTACCTGCTTCCAAACATGTGCAGGGAGTGTAGTGTGTGCATCCAACATAGGCAGCCCTGCAGCACCACCTAAGGCATGAATGCCATGTGTTAAGCAATATAAAGCAGTGCTAAACAGCAATTACCACCATGTACTATATGCAAACAAAATCGCACACACCAACTAGCACAACTGTGGTCAATGTTCAGTAATATTGGGCAACGTCCAGCAATGATGGTGAATACTGAGCAATGTCGGACAAGCCTGGTCTAAGTAGGGCATAGCTGAACAAAAGCCAACATGCTCATATTTGCTTAACAGGCCCTTAAGCAGTCTGGTCTGCTCAGTATGAAAATATAAAACAGTGATGGGCCTCGATCCCAGGATACTGTGCACTATAGCCAAAGAACTGAACCACTAAACCATGACAGTATTGCAGTGGTCCACCTGTATGATGGAATGTTGATAAGTCTATGCAAAGTATTCCATGGAAACCCTGCAGGCACAGCATAATCCTCGTTGAGTTATGACACAAACGTGAGTCCTGCAGTGAGAACAGGACCTGACTTCCAACACACACAGTATAAATGTTAATATTGGTCATTGTTCGCACACATCAGCAAATGTAGTGGACCTCAGATAGCAACATACTGAAGGGTCATACTGGGCATGCTCACACACTTGAATAAATGAGACAAATGTCAGGCAAGAAAACATGGAATGTCAGAACTGGGCAAGCTCACACACTTAGGCCATGTCCGAGTACAGCAGTGGGCCACGCATATCTGGCATTTGCATGTGTTAACCCAGGAACCTGTCACTATACAGAAATCCGCCCAGTGCACACAGTTATATGACAACAGACACATCTATAATATAGTAGAACCCTGTCATAATCAAGTATGTTCTGCAGATACTGAAGTTCTTCATGGAAACTGGTAAAGCAAAGATGATAAAGACCTGCAAACAGTATTAGCAATAAACATTGTGCATCTTGAACATTAGCATAGGTTCAGAGATCGATACTAGGCTATCTGCCCTAGGGCATGTACAAGCCTAGCCAGAGTGTGTTTGGCATTCACAACCCTGTCAGATTACTACACTGTGTGTGTGAATAGTAGGTCACACAAGATAGCCCATGTATGTTTATGCTAGTGTGCCTCTGTCTAGCAGGAACGCAGAAGATATCCCAGGGGTAAATATACAATCACCCATACAGTCATCAAGATGTCTCCAGTAGGTGGTCAGTGGGTGGCTCTGCCTATGTGAAACTGGGATTACATTCTGTAGTGAGTGGAGCCTCTGGGATAAGAATCTGTCCCTCCACAATGTCCTATTAACATCTGTGCTGAGGTATACGTCCCTGCAGTGTGTAGCTCCAAGGGAGTTGGATATCCTGAGGTGGAGCATGTCCAGTAATTCTGGTTTGGGTATAGCTGTAAACAACAGGCACACATCATATCTGAGTAGGTGGTAAGCGACTGAGTAGAGCTTGAGTTACTGCATCTGAACTATGCAGGGCATCTGTGTGAGTCCCTAGATCTGCTTGGTGAGGACTGTCTGTGCCCAGTACAGTTGCTGCAGGTGTCAGGTAAGGTACACCCCAAATGTGGCATTGTAACCAAGCATGGATGTGATGAGTATAGGGGCACAATGACCTCACTCGATCTAGATGTGAAACCATATGGGATAAGGTGGCCCACATAGAAGGTGTGTCCAACCACTTTGGCAATGTGAATGTTAAAGGCGACAGTACGAACAAGTGATGTCCTCAAACCCCTAATGACTCCTACTGTATGTAATGGAGTGCTACCTATGTGGTAATGTGTGGGCATGTTGTTACTCACAAAGGGGATGACTATGCAACTAATGGCATTTAGCTGTAGGCCATGGCTCAGGCACCAGTCATCCATCTCTGTGAGACCCTGATTGAGTATGCATGTGGCAGCTGGAGAGTTGATCATGGTACCCAGTTTGCAGTCAAGTGCAAACATGTTCAGCCATATTCCCCCTGTGATAGCCTGTACATAAGACAAATATATACTGAACAAGAGAGATCCCTAGACCAAGCTGTGTGAGATGCCATGTGTAACTGGTGTATAGTCAGACATGGCACCTGCAATCCTGACCATGTGGGTGCTATCCTCCCTGATCTATATATCAAGTTTGTGTGTATATGTGTCCAAATTGCGCTGGTGAGCCTATGCATAATGGCCCAGTGGGTTATTGTGTTGAATGGTTTTGCAAGATTCAGGTAGGCTGTGTGGATAGCCATCCCTATGTCGATGGACCTGTTAGCCATTTAAAGAATATCTACAGGTTCAAGAGGCAAGATCTGCCCACAACAATGCTGAAATGAGTAGGACACAGTGTCTGTAGGTTCCCGATGTCTATGTGTAGGAGTCCTATGACAATATGATCCATAGCTTTGCAGAACAGGCTACATAGGCTTATAGGGCAATATTGTCTGTGGTCCATTGTGGCACCAACTCTGTGGAGTGGGACCACTGTCGCAGTACACCATTCCTTGGGTACATATCCTGTGGTAACTCCGATATTGAACAGTGATGTAATGTGAGGGTTGCGTTTGTCATGATGCTCGTGTATGATGCAGGCTGGGACACCATCTGGTCACATTGATACTGTGATGTACGCTGTGGGGAGGGCAGCACTCACCTGTTACTGTGTGATGTCAGGGAGGTTATACTCTGTTGGGATGGATAGTTGCTCCTTAGGGGGGATGGGTGGGAGACATCTGCACTGAACCTGTTTGCCAGGATGTAAGCAATGCCAGTGGGTTCAGGGTAGGTTTAGTCAGTATGCAGTAACTCACAGCATATCAGTGAGTGTCCACCCAGGTTCCTGACTTAACTGAAGAAGGCTGTGTCATAGTCCTATGTGTCAGGTGCAATTGTCTGGTAGAAGTGGCCCTTAGAAAAGTCCATGAGTGATTGTAGCTGTCTGCTAGTACAGATCACAGATGCCTTCCCAGTCTGGGATTGTTCTCTATCATGTAGTAGCATCCTCCTGACATTGTACAGCTTATTAATGACTGGGGTCTACCAGACAGGTCCCCTGCCATTGTAGTAGTGGGTCTTGTTGTTATTTGGGATAGCACAATCTATGCAGTCCACTAGGTGTCCATAGAATGTGTATGTAAAGGATGCAGCAGTGTGAGCCATATATGCCACTGTCTCAGGATCTCTGAAGGATACCACCTTGCTTCGGTGAAGTGAGATGTTGGCTCATGAGAAGTTCACCAAGATTACCCAGGATGGGTGTGTGGAGGGTATATGTATGTCCTGTGAGATACATGTATGTTCTGACCTTACCAATGAGGGGTATATCGCTGGTGTGGAACATAGAGTCCCCATGTTGGTGATGAGCAGGTCCAATATGTATTCACCCTTGTGGCTGTGCTGACTGGTTGTGCCAAAGCATATGAGTCCACAAATTGTAGTGACTGTTCGGTGAGGTTGTCAGGGCTTGAGTAGTATCCCCAGTCAATATGTGTGTATATGAAGTCACACAATATAATGGTGTCTGTGGAGACCTTCATATTCTCCATAGTTCCCACAAAAGCTGAGTGTGGTTCCTGAGTTTGGGAGTGTGTTCTGTAGCAGGCAACAAACTGAAAGGCAGTATTGCACAATGGTAGCTGTATATTTATGGTCTGTGATGCATTGTGCATTGCTACTAACCTGGAGGTGTGTGTATCTGTGATGTATATGGACACTCCCCCTAGTTGTGTTGTCTGTTCCAAGTCTTGTTGTCAGACAGGTGCAATTGTCTGGTAGAAGTGGCCCTTGTATGCTTGTTGTTTGCTTGTTATTTCCCTGAAAAGCTAATTCCACCTAAAACACGGCTTTTCAGCACTTCTGTGGATCCCTAGTGATATCTGCATTGCTTACTGTACTTATTTCCTTGTTTCACTTGAAAGAAAGTTGCTGTTTGTCATTTTTGCATTTAAGTTACCTGTAACACATTGCATTTAAGTTACCTGGCACTTGCTCACTAAAGCAATTATATAAGTCAGCACTAAAAAAACTTAAAAGCACTACACCCACACAAACTCCCCTTGAGTACCTTGTTCCCCATTGGCCCTTTTTTTCAATTATAAAGGAATTCCCAGTACTATTCTAGCATGTCCAAAGGTCAGTTGTCAATCTCCTCTCTGGTCCAGCTGGTGAATCTGGGAATCTTGAGGCAATGTTACAACTGCCTCATGTACACAGACAACCCCCTCCTCCTCCCAACAAATTCCAACACATGTGAGAGAAGCAACCATATAGCCAAACTGGAGGCTAAGCTCTCTCAACTCAGTAGTGGCGTAACCAGTCAGGAGGAGAAGGAAACCACACTCACTACAATTCCAGTCTCACATAGACCTACCACAACAGCAAACCAAACACATAAACACACAAAAACATACTTGGAGACTCTAAATAAAAATCTGCCTAAGCAGCAGAGACCTCCAAAGCAGACACCCAAGCAACCGCTACCCCAAAACAAAACACGTGCAACACATAGCTCACAAAGCCAGTGTGCCAAACAGTCACAGCCCTTAAGGCTAAACAACACACCTGATACACTTGTAATAGGTGACTCTATCATCAGGCACACTGACGTCCCGATCTCCAGGCTGAAAAATGAGAAGGTCATGGTGAGCTGCCTGTCAGGTGCTAGGATCCGCCACATAACACAAGCACTCAGGTCACTCCAAGGCAAGTACAAATATGACTCAGTCATTGTCCATGCTGGTGTGAATGACCTGAGACGTACCTCCCTGGACTACATGAAAAGAGACATAGAAGAGCTCTCTGAGCATGTAGCCCAGGCTGGTATGACCCTGACCTTGAGTAACATCTTACTCTCACCAAGAATGATGCCACAATATGAAGACAAGATGATCAATTTCAACAATTGGCTTAAGTACTGGTGTCATTCAAAGGGGATCCAATGCCTGTTAGCCTGGGATGACATGCTTGACAAGCCACGATGCTTCGCTAGGGATGGCTTGCACCTGTCACCCCTGGGCTTTCGGATATTGGCAAAGGCTCTTGCTACCCCCATAGTGCCTTTTTTAGGCAAGGCTCAAAAGACAAACCCACCTCCATAGGTATCACAAGGGATAAGAAACTAAGAGTAATGCTACTCAATGCCAGAAGTCTAAACCTCAAGATGCACTTTGAAACTCTCCTTAGCATGGAGAACATCGATATCTGTGCAGTAACAGAAACCTGGTTCAAGGCTCCGAGAGAACCCCAGCACTACCAGGTTATACCTTATACCATGCTTTTCGGCCTCAAAACTTGGACCAAACCACAAAAGGAGGGGGAGTATCAATATTCGTCAAAGATACCCACACCTCCAGGTTGGTGGCACAGCATGAAGCATCAGAGACTATCCATGTGCAACTAACAGTGGGTAAAACTGCCTTCCAGTTTATAGCCTGCTACAGACCACCCTCCCAAACCCAGGAACCCCACTCGGCCTTCCTGAGAACACTGGAAAATATGAAGGTCTCTCCAAACACCATTATATTGGGTGACTTCAACTGCCCAAACATAGACTGGGAGCATTACTCTAGCTCCAACACCCTAGCCCAAAGGTTCCTAGAATTTATAAACTCAAATGCTATGGAACAACTTGAGGGGAAAACATACTGGACCTGATCATCACCAACATGGGGACTCTATGCTCCAGACCAGAAGTGTATCCCTCACTGGTAAGATCAGACCATAAACTAATCTCACTGGATATTCACATCCCGACCCCACCCCCTGCCCAGAAAACCACAGTGAAAAACGTCTCTAAAGCAAATTTCACACTCCTCAAAACCGAGGTGGAATCCTTCAAAGCCCCCGGGCCTGTGGAAAATACGGCCCAGACTGCAGAATCCTTTATAAATGCATTCTATGAACACCTTCAGGAATGCATGGATCATGCAATCCCAAATAAAACCAAGACCCAATCCTCCAAAGGCAGACGTCCTGTCTGTTGGACCCCAGCCATAAACAAACTATACAATAGAAGGAGGAAGCTACTACATGATAGAGTAAAATCCCAAAAAGGGAAGGCATCTCTGATCAGTATTAGCAAAAAACTACGGGCACTCATAAAATCGTCTAAGGCCAGCTTCGAGAGAAAAATGGCACAGGACACTAAGGATAATCACAAGGCTTTCTTTAGTTATGTTAGTAACCTTGGTGGGAATTCCCAGATATGCTCAGAATTAGTCCAAAATGACAAAAAATACACAGAACCCACAGACATTGCCAACATCCTAGCTGACAGGTTCAGCGCAAACCCCCCCCCCACCACAAAGGGAAAAATCTATCCCAGCAGAGTGCTGCCCCCGACATCTCAGATGCTCAGGTAAGAGCCACCCTCCAAAGCAAAAACACAGCATCAATGGGACCAGACGGTGTCCTGGCTGCATCCTACATGAACTCCAAGAAGAGCTAAACCCAAACATAAAACTACTGTTCAATCTCAGCCTTACTACAGGATATGTACCCAAAGAGTGGCGTACAGCAACAGTGGTCCCTCTCCCACAAAGGTGGTGCCTCAATGGATCCTGGAAACTATCGCCCCATAAGCCTGACTAGCTTGGTCTGCAAAGCTATGGAAAGGATCATCATGGACCTCATAAATAAAGATATTGGGGACCTACAGACACTGGATCCTGCCCAGTTCGGCTTTGTTAAGGGCAGATCCTGCCTCTTAAACCTGGTCGATTTCTTTGAAACAGTCACCAAGGCCATTGACGAGGGGAAGGTGGTCCACACAGCCTATCTGGACCTTGCAAAAGCCTTCGCTGCAATATCCCATTTGGGCATTATAGATAAGCTCACCAGCTTAAATATAAACCCCTATGTCACTAGATGGGGTGAAAACTGGCTCAAGGACATAACCCACATGGTTAGGATTGCTGGAGCCATGTCAGACTCCAAACCAGTTACAAGTGGCATCCCACAAGGCTCAGTCCTGGGACCTCTCTTATTCGGTATATATTTCTCGGAGGTACAGGCCAACATGGAAGGACTGTGGCTGACCAAGTTCGCAGATGACTGCAAACTGGGTGCCATAATCGACTCTCCAGCTGACACAAGCATCCTCCAAAAGGGCCTCATAGAAACAGACAACTGGTGCCAGAGCCATGGCCTCAAGCTAAACGCCAAAAAGTGTATAGTCATCCCCTTTGGCAAAACAAAGTGCCCACAAATTACCACATAGGTGGTAATCCATTAAGTACAGACAGAAGAAGTAATTAGGGACCTGGGGACCCAAGTTGATAGCAATCTCTCATTTGACAACCACGTGGCCAAAGTGGTTAGAAAAACATTTTATATAGCCCACCTAATCATGAAGAGATTCACATCTAGATCAGGGAAGTCATTGTGCCTCTTTACACATCCCTCATGAGGCCCATAATTGAGTACAATGCCCCTTTTGGGATGTATCTTACCAGACACCTGCAGCAACTGGAAAAACCCCAAAAGTACCTCACCAAGAGGATCAAAGGGCTCAAACAGATGCCATATGCTGACCGGTTAAAGAAACTCCAGCTCTACTCAGTGGCATACCGCCTGCTCAGAGGCGATCTGTGCCTGATGTATAAAGCCATGTCCAACACGGAATTAATGGACATGCTGCACCTCAGAAAATCCAAATCCCATCGAGCCACGCGCTCGAGAGACTTGAACCTCAGCACTGAAATAAATAGGACATGCTGGAGAGACAGATTCATAACCCAGAGGCTCCCTTCACTCTGGAATAAATCCAAGTCCAGGTTAGGCAGAGTCCCTCATTGACTCTCTTCAAGAGGAATCTTGATGAGTGGTTGGGAGATCATAGGTTTACCCCAGGTATCACTTCTGTGTCATTGTTAGACAGAGGCACAGTATACTAACCTCGAAAAAGGGCATAGCAAAATTAATTTAAAATGGGTGGTGAAAGCCAAACACAGTCTGGCTCGGCTTATAAATGCCCTAGGGCAGATAGCCTAGTATGAACCTATGAACCTATGAACAGCATGGTATGAAACATAACCTGGTAGTGCTGGTGTGAATAAGCGAGCCTGAACCAGGTGTCTGTCAGTGCACAGATATTGCTCTCCTCCATACTGAGGAGAGTCCTGAGTGGCCACAATATGAGGTTAACACAACTGTTGTTGAGCAGCATTACCCTTAGTTTCATTTAACCTGTAATGTCTATGGAGGTGGGTTTGTCTTCTGAGCCCTGCTTAAAAAAGGCACTCTGGTGGTAACAAGAGCCTTAGCCAGCATACCTAAGTCCAAGGGTGACAGGTGCAAGCTGTCCATAGTGAAGCTACGTGGCATGTTGAGCATGTCACCATACGCTGACAGACAGTGTATCCCCTATGAATGAAACAAATTTGTTAGCCAACTGTTAAATGTGATATGTGTGTCCATATACTGTGACATCATAATTGGTGAGTGTAAGATGCTAGACAAGGTCAGTGTCATACTGGCCTGGTCTACATGATCAGAGTGTACCTCCATGTATCATGTCATGTGGTCCAGGGAGTAACGTCTGAGGTTACACACACCAGCATGGACAATGATGGTGCCAGTCTTGTACTTGCTTTGGAGTGACCTGACTGCCTGTGTTATGTGGCAGATCCTGGCACCCAACAGACAGCCCAAAGTGACTATTCCCTTGTCAGGGCTGGTGAGTGGTACGTCAGTGTGTCTGAACATAAGTGTCGCCTATTACAAGTGTATTAGGTGTGTTGTTTAGCCTGAAGGGCAGTGACTGTGTGGCACACTGACATTGTGAACTTAGTGATATGTGGGTATTGTAGTGGGGTAGCAGGTGTGTGTGTGTCTGCTTTGGAGGTCTCTGCTGCTTAGGTAGAGTAAATTTACAGCATCTGAGTATGTCAATGCGTGCTAATGTGGTTTGAGTGCTGTTGCTAGAGGATATGTGAGACTGATATGTGGTGTGTGTGGTTACCTTCACCACCTGATAGACTGTGCCAGTTATGGGTCGAGAGAGCTCAGCTCCCTGTATGTCTATATAGGTGCATCTCACACATATATCTGAGTTTGTCGGGAGGAGGAGAGGGTTGTCTGTGTACATGAGGCAGATGTGACATTGTGTCAATATCACAATATCCTCCAGCTGGACTGAAGAGTACACACAAAACCGACCCCTGGACATGCCAGGATATTATCATGACATACTCTGTAGCCTGATCACAAAGGATCAGTAGGGTGTTAAGCATGTAAAAGACTATAACAGGGATCAGTGCTCATGTTCGTTAGTGTTTTGTAAAGAGGAGCTGAGAAGGAGTCCAGACTGAATCATGACACCTCCTTCAGCTATGTCATAAATATCAATGTACACCCATATATGTCCTGAGTCAGGGCCAACTGTACCTGAGTGTCAATGCCGACATCATGACAGACAGGCCCATATGTATGTACCCATCCCCCACTGACAATAGTCCACATCATCATACCAGGAGATATCACATGTAGAATGGATGAGCAGCTACCCCCACTGCCAAAAGCATGGCAGCAGGTGGAATACATTGATTCCCAATATGTGTCATGCACAAACTACAGAACAAACAGATCATGTACCTGAACAGTCAGCTGAGCCGCACCCCCTACACAGGATGTGGAACTGTTGAATGTGTCACAGCTACATATGGCACTCCCCACAAGTGTTGGTGCACAACACACCATGGGAAGTCAATTCCAGTACGCCTGTGAGTTCTGATCTGCAAGGTCATGGAGTCCATCATGGTTGCAGTTATAAACAGAGCTATTGGAAGCTGACACACACACAACCCTACCAACTGTGGTATGTTCATGTGTGGATCATGGTTCCCAAACATGCTAGACTGTTTGCAAGGCAGCCACCCAGGACATACATCAATGAAAACATCTACACATGTGTCACATAGACTTTGAATAGCCCTTTATCAACATCCCAGACACATGTAGTATCCACAAAACCAAGAAGCTGTGCATAAATATGTGTTGACATATGACGGAATGTCAATGTGTCCACAGATAGATCACACAAGGTAAGGATACTGAGGTCATGTTCAAGCTGTTGACACCTGATGACCCACATGGACCATTCCTGGAATGGCATAAAACAAAGTGTACACACATCACCATGTCCAGTCTGATGATGTCACCATCCTATAAATACAGCAGGAGAAGGGAAACCAGCCAGTAAAGTGAATAGTGTGCCGTGTTAATGTGTATTTGTCCAGTATCATAACATAGTTAGGTAGGGGTTTGAATCCTGCAAAGTGTGTGTGTGTGTAGTTTCCTTTGAGAGGTGTTCCCTTTTTGGAGACTGGGAAAACTCAGTAAAGGAGGTACATTCCTCTTTGGAAAGTCTGATGATGTCACCATCCTACAAATACTGCAGGAGAAGGAAAACCAGCCAATAAAGCAAATAGTGGGCCGTGTTAGTGTGTCTTTCTCTAGTATCGTAACATACTAAGGTAGGGGTTTGAATCCTGCAAACTGTGAGCGTGTGTGCAATTGTCTTTGAAAGGAGTGCCCTTTTTGGGGACTGTGAAAACGCATTAAAAGAGGTACACTCCTCTTTGGAAAGTCTGATGATGTCACCATCCTACATATACTGCAGGAGAAGGGAAACCAGTCAGTAAAGCAAATAGCGCACCGTGTTAGTGCATTTCTCTCTAGTGTCATAACATTGTTAAGTAGGGGTTTGAATCCTGCAAACAGTGAGTGTGTATGTGTGCAATTGTCTTTGAAAGGAGTGCCCTTTTTGGAGACTATGAAAACGCACTAAAAGAAGTACATTCCTCTTTGGAAAGTCTGATGATGTCACCATCCTACAAATACTGCAGGAGAAGAAAAACCAGCCAATAAAGCAAATAGCGTGCCATGTTAGTGCATTTTTCTCTAGTATCATAACATAGTTTAATAGGAGTTTGAATCCTGCAAACAGTGAGTGTATATTTGCAATTGTCTTTGAAAGGAGTCCCCTACTGTGAAAACACACTAAAAGAGGTACATTCCTCTTTGAAAAGTCTGATGATGTCACTATCCTACAAATACTGCTGGAGAAGGGAAACCAGACAGTAAAGCAATTAGCATGCCATGTTAGTGCATCTCTCTCTAGTATTATAACATAGTTAGATAGGGATTTGAATCCTGCAAACAGTGAGTATGTATGCAATTGTCTTTGAAAGAAGTGCCCTTTTTGGAGACTGTGAAAACACACTAAAAGAGGTACATTCCTCTTTGGAAAGTCTGATGATGTCACCATCCTACAAATACTGCAGGAGAAGGGAAACTAGCCAGTAAAGCAAATAGCGTGCTGTGTTAGTGCGTTTCTCTCTAGTATCATAACATTGCTAAGTAGGGGTTTGAATCTTGCAAACAGTGAGTGTGTATGTGTGCAATTGTCTTTGAAAGGAGTGCCCTTTTTGGAGACTGTGAAAACACACTAAAAGAGGTGCATTCTTCTTTGGAAAGTCTGATGATGTCACCATCCTACAAATACTGCAGGAGATGGAAAACCAGCCAGTAAAGCAAATAGCGTGCCGTGTTAATGCATCATTCTCTAGTATCATAACATAGTCAGGTAGGGGTTCGAATCCTACAAACAGTGAGTGTGTGTATGTGTGCAATTGTCTTTGAAAGGAGTGCCCTTTTTGGAGACTGTGAAAACACACTAAAAGAGATACATTCCTCTTTGGAAAGTCTGATGATGTCACCATCCTACAAATACAGCAGGAGAAAGGAAACCAGCCAATAAAGCAAATAGAGTGCCATGTTAATGTGTCTCTCCCTAGTAACATAACATAGTTATATAGGGATTTGAATCCTGTAAATGCTGACTGTGTGTGTGTCACTGTTGGTCAACACAGTGTGGGTTTTGCTTTTACTATGGTATGACATAGTATGATGACAACAGTAAGTGCATTGCAGACATCAGGTATCTGCATGGCAAATATATATGTGCACATGTCCCCTCAACTGGTACATAG
Source organism: Protopterus annectens (assembly GCF_019279795.1). Taxonomy (NCBI): domain Eukaryota; kingdom Metazoa; phylum Chordata; order Ceratodontiformes; family Protopteridae; genus Protopterus; species Protopterus annectens. The sequence continues at coordinate 1,630,796,481 of NC_056737.1, forward strand.
GTGTGAAGCCTGCATACTACATGAATACATTTGTTTCCATTGACAGGTTGTGCCTCTGCTACTCAGATCGTAGGTCACATATGTATGTATGTGACACGGCCGTCCACTATCGTGTTCCGTGGCCAAGGTCATCTGTGGCACACACACCCATGACAGTTACTTAAGAGTAGTGTGAGTGAGGGTAAATGCCTGGGGTATATGTCAGACATGGTCATACACAACAAAGTCTGCCAAGAATGGACAGTCTTTATAGGTGTACGACTGCCTTATGGATATGCATTCAGGCCTCTAATGTCTGTGATACACCTTGGGACTCCACAATACCTATGGATATGTGGATACTAAGGGACACATGACATAACATGGGTCTGTATGTACACAATGGTACCCGACATACATGTTGAGGGGTACCACCGGTGTGGTACTGATGGGATAGTATGTATAGTACATGAGGATGACTATGCCATAGTCGGCTTACTGCTATACAGCCTGTATCACACAAGAGATATCTGTCTGTATGATACCCTTGTGTAGAATATGTGTCCCATCCAGGGAATGCATTGTAGGCCATTCCATGCATTTCCAGATTTGGATGGACACATCCCTAGTGTGTCTGCATGTACCTAGGGGGCTATATGATACACAGGTGTGGTCACAGTAATGGGTGGCGGTCATCACCACTGGTTAGTGTTATAGTGTAGCACCGGAAGGATCCAGTTGATACTGGGTTCTCTACTACTGTGTGTCATTTGTTAGGACATCATCCAATGACTGCTTATAGTCATGCTGTTAAGGTTGTGTATACTACCAGACTACAAATCATTGACTGATATTAATGGTATCACTCGCAGCATAGTGTCAACCCATGTCATACACACATCTACCCATGTTAGTACATAACTGTAGTAGAATGCATACTGGCCATTGAAAGATGCAATGGGATGTTAATAATGTGTACAACAGGGTATGCCACACATCCCATGTGTCCACTATGCACGTACATCCAGACAGTGTGCACCCACCATGTTCACAGATGTACACTTGCTAATCTGTACTGCACACATCACACATGTACTGTACACTCGCTAACACATGCTGGCAACACATCACACATCAGCCAAGTGGCACATGGGTGGATAATACATACTCAGACCTAACAGTGGTGTAAACAATGCTACATTGACAATCAGAGCTTTGATGCATAATGTCTGCTCAGATATACCTACAAGGATGTAGTTAGACTTCCTTGTTGACAACTCACTATTATTGCTACACTGCTATAGGTTCATAGGTTCATAGGTTCATACTAGGCTATCTGCCCTAGGGCATTTATAAGCCTAGCCAGAGTATGTTACCCATTTTAAATTAATTTTGCTATGCCCTTCTTGAAGAGAGTCAATGAGGGACTCTGCCTAACCTGATTTTATTCCTTTTAGTGCTGCCACTTGTCAAATGAGATTGCTATCAACTTGGATCCCCAGGTCCCTTACTTCTTCTGTACTTAATGGATTACCACATACACTATTTGTGATTATGGCACCCAGTTTGCAGTCATCTGCGAACTTGGTCAGCCACATGAACTTGGTCAGCCACACACACACACACACACACACCGTGTCACCCTGTGCATCAGCACCATGTTAGCCTGTCCCTCCGTCGATAATGCAGATGACAGGAGGTGGCACAGGTATCATCATATGCACAGGGCATTTTGTTGTTTGCCAGAGCCTGACATTGACTTATCCAATCGACGTGTGTGTGTGTGTGTGTGTGTGTGTGTGTGTGTGTGTGTGTGTGTGTGTGTGTGTGTGTGTGAGGGACAACAGTACAGCATGGGCCAATGTTGATGTAATATGTGTGTGTGTATGTGTGAACCCTAGTTGTTTGCTTAATATGTGTGTGTCTGCATGCACACAGCTCCACCATGTGGCTGCCATATATGGTGGTTTGTGGGACAGACACAGACTGTACCTGCTTGGCTGTACAGATCACTGTCTCCAGCCATGGACACAGTACCTGTGCCTGGCAGGGGTGCTATGGATGGTATCAGGTACCAACCCTGACTGGGTACTGTCATCAGAGGCAGAGGTATGATGACTGGACCCATGTCCCTGCTGAGACTGGCCAGAGCCACGTGCACATGGTCTACTGGGATGGACAATGGACAGGCCAGCCCCAGCATTGCTGGGGCTGGTACTGCCATTATGGGAGTGGCTGTGAGCTGTGGGCTGTCCGTGATCACTGCCAGCTGTTGCTGTTGCTGGCATGTGTCCGCGTCGATATCGCAACCATCCCGCATGGTCCTGGCTCGAGGAGGACATGTTGTGGAGGGCATCTATTGTCTCTGCTCAACGTCTATCAATGACCTTGGTGTATGTCCGGATGGCACCGGCAAGGTCACAGATGCTGTCATTGATAGCGGTGTTATGTGCCCTCTGCACCCTAAGTCCCTGCCTGGTGTACCATTCCATACATGCCTGAGCCTGCATTACAGCCTGGAACATAGTGGTCATTGTAAGACCTGTGAGGGCATGCCTGCCAAGGGCAATACGCCCAGTGGTGCTCCCCCGAGAACCCATGGATCTCCGCCTATGTGGTACCATTCTGGGTCTACGGCTATGGCTGCTGTGAGGGGAAGCACATGCCATGGGTACCACACTCTCCTGGTCAATGCCAACTGTATGCTGTCCCTCCCCTATGGCCATTGATGGTGAGGGATGTAATGGCAATATGAGTGTGTGCATAGATGGGGTTGAATGCTGTGTACTGTCGATTGGAGGACCAATGACAGACCCTGTCAAATCTCCCTGTGCCAAAATACATGTGTCATCATCACCACTATCCATGGCAGTGGCTTCAGGTCGCCTGCTGCTTTCGCCAAGCCCTACCTCAGCACCTGTGAGAGGAAGACATGAAACACATGTTACAGTCTGCACACATGCACACATGCACACATGAACACATGCACACATGCACACATGAACACATGCACACATGCACACAGGCACACAGGCACACAGGAACACAGGAACACATGCACACTCCTCACTACAGCAGATACACACACACAACAGAAATCCAAATCATACTCAATACTGGTTGAAGGTGGTTGACAGCATCACAAGGCAAACAGTCACGCCCATGTGTCAGCATGCAGAATAAGTGTTGATCAGGTCCATGCATTATGAGTGTAGACAGCCATAGTTAATGACAGTGTACATGGCTGTGGTGCATGCGTGTACATGTTCAGTGATTGCCTACACCCTGGAACACAATGTATACAAGGACACGGCATTTCTGTGCAAGTATTATAAGCTCTGCAATGTCCTGTGCACCATCACACACAGGTATACATACCATTGCTGAGTGTGTTCTCTGTGTGTCACATGGATTTCCATGTCTGATTGCAGTGTCTGTGCCTGTAGCAGATAATTGTGGACACGTGTAGCACATGCATGCTATGTACACACAAGGGATGAGTGGTGCATGTATATGTGATGGGATACCAATCATGGACATGGCCATTGTAACAGTATGGAGTGTAGTACCATTAGCCATCATCATCATGCATCATGGGGTCACTCAAGGCCACTAAAGTGTGCTAGACCCCTGCCTAGCATGCTGTACCTGAACCGCAGTGCCGTGGCTAAGTTCACAATTACACAGCCATGTTGCACAAGGGTGTGTGAGGTGTCCAATAGGGAGCATTGCCTAACATGACTGTGTTATGTATTGAGGAGTGTTGCACAGCCCCATGCTAGGCCCCTACCCCTCAGGTATAGTATGTGTGGTGTGTGGATGACATGTGGGATAGTGAAGTGTGACCTGGCAGCAGGTGTCTGGTTACACTATGTGTAGCATGTTGAGGTGTACTGCGTATGACAAACGTGTTATGTTGTGTACATGTGTGTCAACTATGCCTATCCAATGTGCAGTACAGTGTTGCCACATTTGTGTCTGATGCTCTGTGCATTGCATGTGATTGAGGCAGCTACTGACATTACTGAGATGTTTCTTGTCTCACAGCAAACATGCACAGCATGCATTACGCGTAGGTGTGTTATGTGTCCATGGCCTACACCTCACCTGTGACATGCACAGTTCAATACCAAGTTTAAAGTGTTAACACACTCACCAGCATGTAATGTCTGCCCTGCTGTCACACCAGAGGGACCTGCAAGAATATGACACAGTTTGTCAGTGGCGACAACTGTGGCATTGCTACTGTGAGTGTGCTAAACTACAGTAGAACAACAGGCATAGGTGTACAGATACTATTCAAATTATCAGTATTGCACACAATAGGCAGCACAACTGCTAAACACAGTACACATCTCACACATGCATAATCCAACAATACAGGTAACAGTAGTCTACAGCTAGGGCATGTTACCTGCACACTCCATGTCACCATGCTGGGTGGCTCCGGCCTCCATGACGACACATGTGATGTTGTTGTTGCTGTAGGCCAGGAGCCACCACACCTAGCAGCAGTTCCTCTACTCTGGTGAGGGGGGATGTATGGCCACCTCACCACCTGTGGCAAGCTGTTGTCTGTGAATATCAGATGCACGCCGGACATGTCTAATTAAATCACTGCAGTGATGGCGTACCTGCTCATATGTCCGGTTATGCATGCCTATGTCATTTACCTGATGAACAAGTTCTTGCCACAGTGCAGTATGCTCCTGCTGGTGCTGGTTGGCCCTTGAAAACAGCAGGGTATAGTGCTGAACCAGGCTGTGGTGGATTTCCTGTTCCTCTGCAGCTGTGTAGCAGGGGTTCCTGTGATGAGCCATAAGCCTGGAAGACAAGTAAACGATATGTGTGAGCAAGTCATGTGGCACACTTAACATTATACAGTACATATATCAGTTAACTGCCATATATAGCATCTGTTCGTCTGTCAGAGGATGCACACATTCAATACCACATATCAGTGCTCAGCCCACAACTGGCTGACAGTGCCTGCCACACTCCATATGACACACCAGTATACACCAGTACTCAGCTCACTGTTTGGGATCCAATGCACAGCCTTGCCAGGGGGGTACATATCAAGCTAATGCATGCAGAAATATGTCATCCATTGCAATGAATGTGAAGTACAGTTACAGTATAACCAGTAACCCACCCTAGTCGTTGATGCCATACCCCTACCTAACATATGTGCACAGTTGTTAATATAGCTGGCATACTGCTGTAACAGAGTATACATGTTGCTAGGTACACACAAACCCTGCATCACACATGTGATTGCGGACATGGTACAGGCATCATTACACACACATCAGACATTCATACAACACACAAATGTATGCTAACACAGATGAGCATTTGCTATGTACCTTACAGTACTGTGTGCCCCTACTTACAGATACCTATGCCTGAAGAATGTAATCTTTGCAGACTACAGGAAACACACAAGACAGTGTTACCAGGGAATGTGAACATACACCATACTGTGCTGTTTAGGCCTACAGCTTCAGGTGGTACAACAGTTCAAATGTCAGCTGGATTCACCAGCAGTACCACTTACTGAGCATACATGTATTGCTTCAGCCTATGATGGGACACTACAGTCATACACAAGGAACTACGTCACAACATATACCATCCTACTATGTCTGCATCCCAATAACTGACACATCTTTCTCTGGGCCCACACTTAGGACACAAACGACCATGACAGAAACAACCTCACACTTAGCTATCACACCATCACAGAACTTGCACACATTCACTGTCACACTCATTCTACCTCACATAGCAGGTATTGCACTGTGTACATGTCTGTGTGCATTGTGTCATAAGTAGGTAATACGCTATTGTCCCTGGGGCCTACAGCAACCTAGCCATATGCTACCCTGGCCTGTGACACACATGTAATTAGATTTCACTTCCTCCTGTCAACCGGATACACAGAGGTGATTCCAAGGGCGTGTTACCTATCCCCCAGACAATCATCAGGGGTATGTCTGACATCTGCTAATGAGGAGCCTTGTTTGTTCATGCTGGGTGGTTTACTCCAGAGTATGGCATATTTGCCAATAGGAGCCTATCCCTCCAGCATGTGCTGTTTAGTGAGGTTGCAGGGACTAGGGACCTAGGCCGTGTAGCCCGGTGGGATTGTGAGGTGTTGACATGGTGGTTGTCTGACTGCTATGGGTGTGGCATACCTCTGTATGTTTGCCAGAGGTAACCTTGGGGTGGTCGGTATACAACATACTGTAGCTGTGGTTATGTGAGTCAGTATGCATAGGGTATGTGTTTCAGGGCAGTATTACCCTTTGTGAGGTATGTCTGTGGCCTTTCCACTTGCTGTAGTTGTCATGTGAGGTACATACCACATGGGGCATTGTGATGAGTACAGGGGAACACTGACCTATATTTCCGTACATGACACATCGTTTGTGATTACACGTACCACGTAGACAGATTACAAGACTAGTGTGGCACTGTGAATATCAAAGGGGAGGCTACTGTCCACCTGTTTCCCATGTTCCCTTCTGACACCTTCAGTGTTAGTCAGGCAACCACCTATCTGGTAGTTAGTGGGTAAAGTGTTTTGGAATGGGGTATGGCACTGCAGTATCAACACTGGTGTTCAGTCCATGCCTTGGTCACCAGGCACCTGTTGCAACGCCTGACCCTGTGTCTCCTCTCTCACTATATATATATATATATATATATATATATATATATATATATATATATATATATATATATATATATATATATATATATATATATATATACATATATATATATTTATATATATATATATATATATATATATATATATATATATATATATATATATATATATATATATATATATCTATATATATCCATAGATATCCATATATATCTGTATATATCTATATATCTCTATATATATGTATATATGTATATATCTATATATTTATATATGTATATATCTATATATTTATATATGTATATATCTATATATTTATATATGTATATATCTATATATTTATATATATATATCTATATATATATATATATATATGTATATGTGTATATATATATATATATATATATATATATATATATATATATATATATATATATATATATATATATATATATATATGTATATATATATATATATATATATATATATATATGTGTGTGTGTGTGTGTGTGTATATATACACTCATACATATATATATATATATATATATATATATATATATATATATATATACATACTTGTAAACAGCCACTGCTGTACATATACATGCACATATATGCACATATACTGCCCACCTTTCATGGTGGGAATATCAATTATGGAATAGTTGTGAGACATACAATTATGTAATAATAATGCACAGTGTTGTGCAGAATGCATTTCGCTGTCCTCAGGCCGTATAGCCGTAGCAGACCTCACTGGCTGTAACTCAGTCCCACAGCTTTTGACCACCACATGACATATACCTGCACTGCTTGCTGTTTTCAATGCCACACACTACAACCTACATAGATATGTGCACATAGCAACCTTCAAATACATATATATGTCCAGCCTTCACTAACAGTTGCAGTATGTCCCTTGCCCTATGCACATCTGCATATACATATAGATACGGACTGCTACCACTTAAGGAGTGTTCACAGAATGTAAAGTACCCTTCAGGCACATCATTTGGATGCCAGCAAATACATCTGTGTTACATACCTTACCTTTGTATTTCTCACCTCAGTCTGTTGTACCTGTTGATGTTCTTTTTTTTATTTGTTTAGGTTGGTGTCTTCCACTGCCTCTGTTTGTTTTATTATTTTTTTTTTTGGTTGGTTGGTGTCTCCAACCGCCTCTGTTTTTTTTGGGGGGGGGTTGGTCTCTCCAACTGTTTGTCTGTCTGTCTGTCTTTCTGTCTTTCTCACTCTCTCTCTCCAGTTGCTGCAATGATATTATTGCATGTGTGGACAACAAGTACAGGCTGCTTTTGTAGGTATCTGCACATGTGCATGTGATGGCCTCTGCACCAATTGGTGCCCACCATTTAGTAATTGCATGCAGCCTGCTGTGTGGTAATTGCAGTTCTCACTGTGATTTCAGGACACTGCTATAAAATGATAGATTAGGTAGGCATAGGCCTTTCAGTTTTGCAAGGTGGGGACCATGCTTGTTTGCTGTGGACACTGTTGTGTCAGTCAGAAGGTTGGTATATGTCTCATATCTGAAGCTGGGTTGTAGCCAGTAAAGTGCATGTTATACTGAAACCTGACTGTTGCTTCTTCCAGTACACTCTTCTCAGTGTGTAAGTTTACTCACACCTCCTAATGCTAACACTGGATACATGGGAGTATGTACTTTCTTTTAGAATTAGGGGATTAACTGGCATACAACAGTAGTTATTGAAATATATTCCTATGGCTGTCCTATTTTTCCTTTACATTCAGTCCTTGTAATGCATGTTATATTTCTTTATTGCAATGTATTCCTATGGCTTTCCTATTTTCCTTTTACATCCAGTCCTTGTAATGCATGTCATATTTCTTTATTGCAATGTATTCCTATGGCTTTCCTGTTTTCCCTTTACATGCACTCCTTGTAATGCATGTTATATTTCTTTCAGCACCAAGTTATTGTGTGTTGGCTGTGGCTTAGTGGTACATCATGCAGACTGGTGAGTCCAAGGTCCTGGGTTCGAGACTGACAAGGGTATTTTATTTTGCTGCTGAGCAATACAAGGGCCTTGTCATACAGAGTGACAAAGGCACTATTAAGCAGTTGTAAGCAAGTTGGCATGGGTTTGCACGATGCTTAGCGATGCTAAGCAACGCTTAGCTTAGCTTATTGTATTTTAGCAATAGTAAGCTAAGCTTGGCGGAGCTTATCATATCTTAGCAATGCTAAGCTAGGCGCACACATGCGCACACTGGTGCAAACCCGCTGACTACTGTTTACAAGCGCTCACTCCCGATAACCCCCATGCTCATGTCTTTGACAGAAAAGTAAATGGGGAGATAGGACTGTGGTGATAAAGGGTGCTCAAAGAGGGAAGACAGTAGGGAAACTAGCTTGGGATGTACACGATGGGTGTGGAGAAGGTCCATAGCTGCCCATTTCTTTACCAGCAACAGCTGTGCATATGCAATACATTAGGTGGGATATTTGAAACCTTCCACCCCTGAGAGAGTGGTGAGGACATCTAAGTATGTTGTACTACCAATTATGAATATCAGGCACATGCACTGTTTGTGAACTGCTATACTGTCATTAGTACGTTACTCACATCTGAACAGTTTGTGGTTTGTGTTGGCATTAGCACAGTCTGCTCAGGATGACTGGACATATTTCTGTACTGTGTATGCCTACCTACACCCTTGGTTGTGCCTGAATACATGGGTATATAGTACCTTTGGGTAGGGGTGCAGAACTGCAGTGTGCATTATTTATTATCATGTGATGTTTATCTTGCTGAACATGCAGAGTTGCTGTGTACCTGTAAGTCTATGAAGGCTTGTAGTCTGTCTGAGTAGCTCCCACCTGTGGACATATCCAGATGGTAGACAGAGGTCAGCCTAGTATTCTTTGACTGTGCATCACAGCAGTCTTTTCAGCACCTGAACAATGGCATTGTCACAGGTGGTTGCTAGCAGTACATGGCTACATCTTTTGCTATTTCTGTGTTGTACTTTTACATAAGGGCATGCTTGTGGGATTCATTCTACAGCTATTTGCAGAGTGTGTAACAGCAGACAAGCTGATATGCCTGTGTGTTTCTGACTCTTCCAGGCCTCAGATACTCTCACATATATTTGAACAGCCTCAGGGAAAGGTACATATAACTGGGATACACCTGTGATATAGTTCTGATATTTTTCAGTTCAGACTTTGGGTGATTCAGACCATTTCTATTACTACACCTTTTCTGACGTGCAAGCGGTGTCTACTCTCACTTATTGACATTTGTTATTAAGTGAGATTCAACACCTTTCTGCCTACTGTTAGTACATTTCACAGGGAGTCAGAGGGGCACAGCTAACTTTTGTTTACTAATCAGGGTCATCACTGTAGAGCAGTCACTGTTGGGAGGTCTGGCCTGTGACCTATGCTAATATGCCAGTGTGTATCCTGCTCTGATACTGTGTGGTGTTTGTAAGCTGCTAATGTAACCTTATTCCCTACTAGCATGGCTGATTCTCTTTTCACAGTCATGTCATGCAATTCAACAACACCTGCTGGTTAAGGCCCACAGAACAAGATTTGTGTTATGCCATTCCTATTTTCCCTTTACATTCACTCATGGTAATGCATGATAAATTGCTTTCAACACTAAGTTATTGTATATCTGCTGTGGTTTAGTGGTACTTCATGCAGACTGGTGAGTCCAAGGTCCCGGGTTTGAGACTGACAAGGGTATTTTTATTTTGCTGCTGAGCAATACAAGGGCCTTGTCATACAGAGTGACTAAGGCACTTTTAAGCAGTTGTAAGCGGGTTGGCATGGGTTTGCGTGATGCTTAGCAATGCTTAGCTAAGCGCACACAAGCTCACACTCGCGCACCCCCGCTAACTACTGCTTAAAAGTGCTTACTCCCACTAACCCCAGTGCTAATGTCTTTTAAAGAAAAGAAAATGGGGAGATAGGAAAGTGGTGAAATAGAGGGCACAGAGAGGGACAGACAGTAGGAAAACAAGCTCAGGATGTGCAGGAAGGGTGTAGGGAAGGCCCATAGCTGCCCATTTCTTTAACAGCAACAGCTGTGCATATGTTGAAATTTGGAGTGAGTTTTGAGACCTTCCACCACTGAGAGAGGGGTGAGGACAACATAGTTTGTTGCACTGCCAATTAGAATTATCGGTGTACATGTCCTATGGACATGTGTGCAAAATGGGAAGCTATGTATGGGGCGTAATTTTTTTTCGGGTACAGATTGCCCTTTTTTTTTTTTTTTTTTTTCAGGTGAGAGTGGTAAGTGAGGTAGGGGAAATAGGTATATTTGGGGAGGTAGGTTGGGGAGGTAAACAGACAAGACAAACAAGATGCATACAGGGGCAGAATTTGACACATGGGGTGGGTGAACACAATTGACGGGGAAGGTTGTTTGGAAATCGCAAGCCCATGAGCCCACAGATGGTAACAGTGGAACTGAGATCCCCACCCATGGGCAGTCACCACTGCACCTTCACAGCCCCGGGGGTGGCTGTGCTGGGGGCTGAGTAGGATGGGCAGGCTCACCCATGAGATGCGCCACTCTCGCCTCAAGCTGGCATAGGGGATCAGCGACTGAACGCTGGATCTCCCTACGCACCACAGCCCGGACCCTTCAAAGGGTGATGGGTGGCCCTTCTCTGCCCATGCTTGCATGGGGGGATGAGCCCCATCCCCTGCAGTGCTTCCACCTGAAGGTGGCACAGGACCAATGGAGGAGGGGAGTCCGGGCTGGGCACCAGAGCCACTGGTGCCAGGTGCACTTGCCAACTGAGGAGGGACAGGTGGGTCTGCTGGGACAGGCCTTCCCATACGTTCTGTGATTCGGTGTGTTTCATTACAACATAAACAACAGCAATCCAGATTAGTTGTAACAGCATGCAGTAATATTCCCATTAACCCAAAACACCACAGTTCCAACAGTTGAACAGCAAACATAACAAATGCATATATTGAACAAAAGTGGTTATTCCAACCGCATGCAGGAATGATTGGTAGCAACAGGCCACCATGAACGTGGTGTTTGAACAGGGCACATGCATCAACATGAGTGCAAATATTTATGGAACAATAGGACATATATCCTGCCAAATATTTAAGATTACACATACCCATTGAGGTGCAGAATTGCATGGTTTATGCACAAACAGTAGGGTGTAGAAAAAACCTCCATTAACATCTTATAAACACTTTTACTCTACACTACATTCCTAGTGACTGCAGGTGTATGTTCCCTACATGTATTATTACACTTGCCACCATGCATTAGGTTGTGTAATGGGTTTGGCTAGTTCAATCTATACTTGACCTATATCTCACATACTAACTGTCCAGGATGCAGATGTTACTGCTACATATTTCATGGTTGCATTTATATTTCTTTATCTACATATCTGGATGTTTTCACATGACATTTTCACTTCTAATTGTACAGAACCCTGCATTTATTGAAGCACACTTACATTTCTGGGGAACATATTCGCATGCTACTCGTGTGCCAGATTTACTTATGCATGCCAGCCAGTAACTGACTGTTGAGGACTGTATATTTACTTCACAGCTACTAGCACTTCCATCACCCACTTTAGATGGGACTGCAGAACTCGGGGTTGCCAGCACTTTCTAACACATTACTATTTGTATAATGCAAGGGTACAAAAACATTTCATACTAAGTGAAACAGACACACTCTGGGTTTTAGACCTTTATTAATGACATTACACACTTTTCCACAGGCTCACTCCTTTATTTGTTTTAACGGTATATATGGCAGACATGTTCACGACATATTATACCTTTATTAATAGGTTAGCACACTCTTTTTTTCAGGCTCACTCACATATTATTTTATATGACAGTGCCTGCAGAGATATTATTCCAGACATTTGTTACCTTTCTTAATGGGTTACTACACTCTTTTCTGCCTCTCTAACGTTTTTATCTGACAGTACATGCAGAGGACTTATTCAGTCCATTTTATGGCTGTATTATTGGACTACAACACTTTCTTTCATGCTCTCTCCCATATTTTATATAACAATACATGCAGAATAATCACTAACCTGCCTGGCGGCGCAGCCTTAGCAGCCTATCTTCATAGGCTTGCTGATTCATAACACGGTCACCTGCAGCTGTAAAGTAAATGAAGGGATATTGAGACATTCCTATCCGTTATACATTCTCCATTTTAAATCCTTACATACTGCATTCCATGGCTACATACTCAGTTGTAGGCATCCTGCATCCCACAGGCCTCCTGTATCCACTGGTTTAGGCAGTCCTCCTTTTGTCTCTTCATGTCCGCATGGTGGTGACGGACCTGCTCACCAGTCCGGGGAATGCCTGTGGCACTGGTGAGGTCATGAGCTAACCAGTTCCAAGCCTCTGCCTTGTACTCCGTCCCTTGGAACTGGCCCTGCAGGAGTCTTGCCTTGTGACGATGGACTAGGAGCCAAACCATGTATTTGGACTCCTCGGTGCCCAATCTCTGCGCTCGGAAGCGCACTCTCTCTCCAACACCAGACATTCTGAAGGCAGATGTGAGCTACAATCAGTTATGGTGTGTATTCCCGCCTGTGGGGCTTAAATATGCCGCATTTCCCACACTTTTTTGTGATTGGCCATTTTGTAAAATTCTCGGCTGACTGCAGACCTGCTTAGTAATGGTTAAACTACCATTCCTACGTTTATGTATGTTAATAGTGGCTGCTTTCCCTATGTTGTCATCGCTTAGTGGTTCTGTACTTTGATTATGATGTAAAGGGTCCTGGGTTCAAACCTTGTCATACTTTTATTTTAATACTGTCTAGACAGGCTAAGGGGTGTGGCTGCATTTAAGCAACTTAGCTCTACGTTGCTCCCTGGTGCCCTACGGTGCCCTGGTTGGCGCAGCGCGCACGTCCGCACAAACACATTGCTCTGGGTAAAGCATTTTTAAATGCTGGGCAACTCTTTTGCGCTGGGTAAAGCGCTATTACACTATGGGCAACTCTGTTTAGCTGGGTGAAGCACTATTAAACTATGGGCAACTCTGTTTAGCTGGATAAAGCACTATTAAACTATGGGCACCTCTGTTTAGATGGGTATAGCGCTATTAAACTATGGGCACCTCTGTTTAGATGGGTAAAATGTTGCTTAAAGGCAGGCTATTATATATCTGGGTCTTTTAAAAATATATATTTTGTTTGCTGATACATTGGCCATGTCACTGCTTTTAATAAAATTTTAATCATATTTGTCTGGTATTATTTCAAATACTGATTTAAAACATAAATAGAAAGGGGAGTGGTGGGACTCGAACCATGAATGCCTCCTCTTTGTGCATACGCTCTACCATTACGCTATTGCTTTTTGGATTAATTTGCATAAGTAGTTCTTATATGCTCTTCAATGTCACAATTGCTAACTGTGGTTAAGCAATGGGCACACCCGCGCAAACAAGCGCAAATGCGGGCAGCTATATCGTGGATTAAAAAAAAATATTAAAATTTTTTCCATTTTATAACTCTGATGGGGGTTTACAATGTCAGGGAGTGTGGTGTTGGGTGCAAGTACATTTGAGCGGACTCGCTCTTGTCTGTTGACATTATGCTTTTTAAAACCTTGCAGGGGCATGGACGTTTAGACTGCTCGGCAGTCAGACACACCCCCTGCTTGCCTATTCAGTCCGTGTAAGAGTTACGGATGAGTCAGCATGCCCTCATGAATATTCATGGCACGCTGATGTCATACCGTTCAACTGGAGCCTCCGAGTAAGACATATTAAGTCTTAGACGGAGGTTTTGTGAATCTGGCCCACAGTAATTTATGTTTTATTTTGCCTCTGTGGTAAATGTTATAGGTCAACTAAAGAGATAGGTTAGGAAAAGAATTCAAGCACATATAAGGAATATAAAAATAATGCAGCAACCAGTAAAATAGATTTGGATTTTAATAGTGCACAGCATGGTAAAAATTTGGAATTAACCTACTCAGTATTATATGTGAACCCTAATTCAGAATTATTTTAAGAGTCTCAGATGTTTTGCTGGAGAAGGAGGAGTGGTTTATAAACATTACAACCAGTAGACTTGAATAATGAATTATCCACAAAGTATTTATTGTGAAATGTTGATGGTTTAATTATTTAACTAATTATTCATTATTATAAATAACTGCTGAATTTTGTATTTATGCATTTAGACATTGCTGTTTGTGTAAGAAGTATGACTGTTTGTTTGTTGCTATTTATTGTATTTTTTGATTATTCTTGATTTTATTGAACCATTGAAGGCATAAGACAGAAAACAGTTCAGTGTGATTAAATAAAGAGTGTACATGGTGCTCCATTGGTCTTGCCATATGGTGTTTGCATTTAGAGGTTCCCTTTCAGTTGTTTGAGTTGCTTTTTTGGTTGGTCTCCATGCACAGTGAAAGAGATGTGTGAAGGCCTTATACAGCAAACTCATTTAATTGAGTCCTAGCATGAAGAAAATAGGATGTTCCCCTTACTGGAACCATGTAGTACTTGGGAAATTCACAGAGTCAGGTCTAACAAATCAAGTTCAGTGTATAGCAAACCAATGAACTGTTACTTGATGAAAAGAAACTGAATTATACATGGATGGATGGATGGACGAAAGATAAAAGTATATATTTTTATAAATTTTGTAGTATAACAACTGTTAAGCCTGGGAGGTGCACCACTCATTGTGAGATCATGTGTGCTATGTATACACCAATAGGAGTTGCTCATATTGGAATGCGTTTTATTGAAGGGGAAATGCAAAGCAGGCAGATAAACCAGACAGAGGCAATTCTCCATCGCAACTAATTATCAGTAGCTGTTAATAGTGTATATCATGGTTACTGCCTCTTGAAGGACTCTAATTTCCACCCTGTGTTTAGAGGTGGTTTTATAGAGAAGTTGCCAGGGAGCTGCATGTGAAGAATGAAGGCAATTTGGAAGGTGTCCCTGAATTATGGAAAGCAATAGGTACTGTTGTCCTACAATGAATAATTTAAATGGAATTATCCATACCCATTTAGTAAAGGCTATTGAAAGAAAAATGCTGTCATTTGTGAGTACTTTTAATTTTCTGACCAACTTTGTAAATAGTTTATGTGCTCTGTAAACAGACTAAAATCTGCAGACTTGTATTTCTTTTACTCACCATCATTTTTCAAGAAGGAGATTTTTGCCCATCCCTGTAAATAAACCTGAGAATTTGGTGCCAGAGAATACACACACACACACACACACACACACACACACACACACACACACACACACACACACACACACACACACACACACACACACACACATCTTTGTCTTATGCAGTATACAGAGACAATATTATTATATGCTTTTTTGTGCCACTGCCTGCTGATTGTGTAGCTCCCGCAGCAAACAAAATGTCTGTTCTTCATTACCAAGGAGAGAGCTGATCATGGTGTAGTTTCCATTTATACTGAGAAGAGTGGTTTTATATTTTCTGGCCCTAACCCATTTCCCAGTGACTGACGTACAATTCATTTGCTAGAACCTATTATGCCTTCCCCTGTGAATGAGCATGTTCCTGTACATGCCTCATGAAGGTTACTATGTCGAAGCTGCATGACAAAGCCAAGCACATGTGTCCAGCAAATGTGTTGCATGCTATTCTGCATGCTATGCACCTCTCTCTTCAATAGGTGCTTGCTCTGCAGTAGACCAGATAGTTTCTCTCTTCCCAGGATGGCTGAGCTGACATCTGTCACTTACTCTCACCTTCTAATAGGAGCTAATTTAGACTTTCGGTTACCAATAGATCATAGGACTTCTGGGTCACAGTCAGGCCATTGTCATTCTACACCACAAAGTTAATTGCACTCTCAGTATTTTTTAAAAGAATATGAGGGTCTGAATGTCTACATTTTATCAAATTATGATTTGGTAAGTCTCTAACATGCAACCCTAAATGCTGATGTTTACCTAAAAAGTAACAATATTGCCAAATTATTTTCTAGAGTAAGCAGATTTACTTTAAACCTCAGTCCTCAGACTTGCTTGTGTCCAATTAAATTTTTCCTCTGTGGTGAATTAGACACTCACCCAGCATACGCGGTCATTGTTTACAGCTGCAGTCCTTTATCCACTACTGCTACTTTGTTTTAAGACAATGTTCCCTAACATCTCACAACTCCAGCAATAGTTCTACATGTATTGATTTTATTGTACATAAGTTGTTCAGACTAATGTTTCCCTGTGCTTTGGTAAAATTTAGCCCATACCCAAAGCTTATCTTCCTATAAGCATGGAAAACAACTCACATTACCTCTCTCATCAAAAAGGGGACATTAATTTTATGCTTGCTATCTATTTTCCCCATTGTCATGTTACCCACTTCTCTCTCTTAAACTCAGGAGAAATATATGACATCTTATACAAGTGATCGGTTAAGCATGCCTTACTAAATCAAAAGCAGCATACCTTTTATAGGGTGTGAAAAACTGAAAGACCGCCAGCCCCACTAGATAGAATTTTGTAGATAATTCTATGTCATTGTAAATATTAATATAATTCACAGGTTATTTTACAAATGTAAGAAAACTAAATGTAAGAAAAACTATATGTTCTGAACTTCAAAAATTTAACCACAGTACACCCTGCTGGACAAAAGCTGATAATTAAAGCATTTTATGACTGTTTGATCTCAAAGCTCAGAGACAGGATGTCTGGATGAAGGAATTCCTTCTATTGTTTTGAGACCAGAGTTAATTGCATGGTTTTACATGTCATAATGTCTTTTATTGCTGTAGCTTCCTGGCCAAGTGCAAGCTTACTAAGAAAACTAAGAAATGGTAGCCTGGGAACCAGAGAAGTGTCAAGAATGATGTGATCTAAAATGAATCAGCAGTGATGTATTATCAATTTAAGAGATCTCTGAGAGAAAGAGATTGCATTTTGCATTTGTCTTCAGAACTGACAACATCACCAGCACCCTGCCTTTGCTCTGTATGTATGTAAGTTATTTAGAACATTGTTTCTCTTAGAAATAGATAGAAAATAGTAAGATTAGACTAGCTGTTTTCTATATTTATGTAAAAGTATCCTATGGTGTTGTTTTAAAGTTCCTGTGTCTAAACTCTTGACTAGCACTATACTGAATTGAGATTTGTCTTGTGTTTTTATTATTTATTATTAAATATTTTTAAACCTTTCAACTGTGGCTGTTTTGTGTAGACATAATTAAAACTCTAGAGTACTTGCATGTATTTAGTGATACTGTACTAAGCCACTCCAATAGCCTTAAAAGTTCTGGTCACACTTACTAATTGGATAACAGTATTATTACACAGCAAAATTGGTCACCCTTTGGGAAGGGCCTTATAGTAGCTGATAAGTAGGGGTTCTGGTGGCAGTTGATTACTACCTTATAGCCTGGGCAGAAGAGGCATACCTAGTGAACCTGTGCCAGCCTTCCCCAGGAGTGTCTGTGTGTTTGTATATGAATCATATGTCAAAGTGTGTGTATGTGTGTGTGTGTGTGTGTGTGTGTGTGTGTGTGTGTGTGTGTGTGTGTGTGTGTGTGTGTGTGTGTGTGTGTCAGTTACTTGGGCAGGGACATGAAGCACTGGTTGGACAGAAGGAGTGCTGAGAGGACTTGGCTTGGAACCCTGGCTAAGGACTTCACTCTATAGCTGTGCCACTGGGGAGTCTTATTGGGGGTCTGGAGAGAAAGGGAGAAACCAGCCCCAGACTGACTGTGATCTCTGTGTTCTTAAGGGAAATTGTACTTTACTGTGTGTGTACTTGTTATCCTTCCCAATGTGCGTGCCCCTCACTGGTGTTAGTGGTAAGGATTGAGGCTCCTTGATTACTGGGCAAGTGCACGGGTGTCACATATTAATTGTTTGGAAGTGGTGGGATATCCACATCAAATATTAATTGTTAGATTGTGGTGAGTTAGCCACATCACATACTAATTGGCTTGTAGTGGTGTGGACACTGAATTCCGGTAGCTTGTGGACAGTGATCACTGAAGGTGTTTTTGTACTCTAAATCAGCCACACAGTGAATGTTTAGAGTTCAAATAACAATTGTTTTATTTCTTTTGTTAGCTTAGTTAGTAAGGGAGAGCAGGCAAGCATGTCAACAGAGGAGTATGGCAAGCTGACAAGGAACCAGTTGGCTGAGATGTGCCAGGCTAAGGGACTGGTGCATGGAAACCTGACTAAGGCAGATGTGATTGGAGCTTTGGTCACAGCTGCATCAGAAAACAGCAATCAGGAGGATGATCAGACTGGCCATGGAGATGTACAACACTTAGAGAATGGACAGTTCAACCTTTCTGCAGAGGACTTAAAAATGCATCTGGAGCTAAAGAGACTTGAGTTGGAGGCCAGGCATTTTAAAATGGAAGCTGTGGAGAAGGAGAGGCAGAGGCAGCATGAAAAGGAGATGCTGACTCTTCACCAGAGTCATGGAGGTAATGGGGAAGGGAGTAACCAGACCCCAGAAACATAAAAGGTCAGTAAATTTCTTCCACAGTTTACAGAGGGAGAAAATTTTGATAGTTTCATTCATATGTTTGAGAGGGTATGTAAACAGTATGATGTTGACCAAAGGCTCTGGGGGCTCTGGGTACAGTTCCTGATCCTCTTACTCCATGGCAAAGCTGTAAATGTACTTTCCAAATTATCTGATTACTAATTTTTTGATTATACTGCTGTTAACAATTGTTTGCTAGAATTTTTTAAGCTAACACCTGAAGCTTATAGGAAAAAGTTTTGTGAGCATAGATGCAAGGGAGATGAAAGTGTGTGTGAATATGTTGCTGAACTGACCACTTATTTTCATAGGTGGGTGAGTGGATGTCAGGTCACCACTTTGACTGGCAGACCTTTTGGTGAGGGAACAAGCCATTAGCACTTTGCATGAGGACATGAGGATCTGGTTAGCTGATAGACAATGTGCTACTTCAGATGAATTGGGGAAGAAGGGAGACCTATACCTAGCATGCAGGGCATCACTGCACAGGAAAGGAACACCCAGTGCTGCTAATGGGTCTAAAGGAACCCATGGTGGGCAGCTCAGACAGCCCCAACAGAATCTGCCAGTAGCAGGGGAAGCCACTAGTCCAGGTACACGTCCAGGACCTAGGGTTAAATGTTTTGAATGCAATCAGTGGGGCCATGTAGCATATAGATGTCCATGGAGGCAAGGTAGGGAACAAAAGGTGAGGGAGCCAATAACTGGGAAAGACAAAATGCCAATAGTAGGTTGTCTTGAGACAACAGGGGTACCAAACTACCATCCTGCAGATATTCTAATTGGGAAGGATTTTGATGAGGCAGTACCATGTGTTAATGCAGTTACATGCAGTCAGTCTAGGAGACAAGCATGTGGGTCTGGTAACCTGGGGGAGACCCAGTCAGACCACATACTCACAGCCAAGACTGGTGTGTCTCTATTACATAATCAAACTTTTAAAAGTTCGAACGTCATATAGTTGACAACATTATGATCGAACTTTCAAAAGTTCAAAAATGTAATAAAATAAAAATAAACCAAATAAAAAAACCTACCTGAAAGGTTTAAGCAGGGGGGCAAGCCATCCTGCACCCCCCCACATGGGGGTCTGTGCCCCCCATCTCCCCACTCTTTAAATATACCAACTCCGAGACAGCACTACAGTGCAGAAAAGGGAAATCTTCCCATTCTGCACTGTACGGAGAACTTCGTTGAAATGTTCAAACTTTTAAAAGTTCGATCATATGGTGTCGACCATATGATGTTCAAACCTTTAAGAGTTTGACAATGTGATATAGACCTGGACTGGTGCAGTGGTTACTTCAGGGAAAGAGCTACTCTGTAGCAGTGAGACTGAAGATGAGCCACATCTGCTTGTGGGTACTGATGGTCCCTTGAACAGAGTAAGTGCAAAGGTAGAGGTGAGTAGTACCAGGCTGACAGTGAGGCACCGCTGTCAGAGTATGCCAGGCTTCCTGTGGAAAGGGAGCTGGGAAGGATTACCAAGAGATAGTTGAGACAGACTCAGCACTCAGACCCTACATTGCAAGACCTGAGGCAGGTACTAGTGAGGCACCTGATTCTCAAGGGAAGTTTGAATCTGTATACTGGGAAAAAGGGTTACTGTATAGAGAGTGGACCCCTGAGGGAGGGATAGAAAGTGAGAGAATACAGCAGTTGGTAGTGCCTAGAGCCTACCGTCTGGCACTTCTAGCCATAGCCCATGATATTCTCTTTGCAGGTCATATGAGCATAAAGCATACAAATAGACGTATTATGCAGAACATTTATTGGCCTGGAATTTCCAGAGATGTAACATGGTACTCCAGGACCTGTGAGCAGTGCCAAAAGGTAGACAAGGCAGGAGACAAGGTAAGAGCTCCTTTGATACCTTTGCCTGTGATTGAGGAGCCATTTCAGAGGGTAGCTATGGATATTGTGGGGTATCTGAATATCCCAAGTTTTACAGGGAAAAAGTATATCCTAGTGGTAGTAGATTATGCTACAAGATACCCTGAGGCAGTGGCTTTGTCCTCCATTGAGGCAGAAAAGGTGGCAAATGCATTGTTAGAGATTTTCAGCAGGGTAGGTTCCCAAAAAAATACTGACTGACAGAGGTGCCAATTTCATGTCAGACCTGCTGACTTCTTTGTGGAAGCACTGTGGAGTGAAGCACCTAAAGACCACCTTCTACCATCCCCAGACTAATGGTCTTGCTGAGAGGTTAAACTCTACAATCAAGTCCATGCTACGGGCATTTGCAGATTAGTTTAAGAGGGATTGGGACAAATATTTGCCCCACCTGTTTTCTTACATGCTTCATGGAAATTTTGAACCAAACAACATCTTTTTTGAAATTTACTTATGAGGTGAACAAATTAGAGACAAATTTTTTGGATGTGAAGATCTCTAAGACTAAACAAGGTTTCAAATCTAATGTATACTGGAAACCGACATTTTGTAATGCCTACCTACATTATTTAAGTTACCACCCTAAAAAAACAGAAAAAAGTATAGTTAAAGGTCAGGCAATTAGGGTGGCTAGAATGACCTCAGACAGAGAAGATGTAATAAAAGGGCTTGAAGTCTTGAAAAATATGTTTTTGAGAGAGGGTATCCATCTAATATAGTTGAACCCATTATTGTGGAGGTTTTTGGTGAATGGGGGAAGAGATACAAGCCCCTATTGGGTAGTGCATGCACTATAGTTGGATCTAAGATGGATAAAACTGTTGATGGAATGGATAAAACAGAGAATGTGTTGGAACAGCATAGCTTTATGAATTCAAACAATAGGAATTATAATCAAGCATGTGTTATTCAACACAGTCCCCTGTCTAACCAGATCAAATAGATCTTATATAAAAACTGGGGCATATTTAAGGTAAATAATGAGGTATACAATAAGGTGGGGGAAAAACCCATTTTTTCTATGAAGGTTGGCAGTAACATTAAATTAAATTTGGAGAAAATTAGAGTGGATGGGATACATGATAGTGGTAATACTAAACCCTGTGGGCGTTGTTCTTATTGTGGGTATATCCTTCAGGTACCTTCAATAACCTTAAAAAATAGAATTGGTAGTGTAATATATTTAAGGAAAGGGAACTGTTATAGCAACAAGATAGTTTATATTGCATTATGTAACACCTGCGATGGATTTTATATTGGGAAAACAGAGAGAGCTCTGAAATGTAGAATATATGAGCATTTATATGAAATTAAACATCAGAAGGAAACCAACGCCCTCTACAGACATAGTCAGGTTTGCAGTGAATATACTGGCTTTAAATTTGCCATTGTGGATATAGTGAACCTGGATGTGATGGGGGGAGATTGGAAAAATCACCTATATAAAAAGGAATTAATGTGGCAGCTTAGGTTGGCTGCAAATTTCCATCCTGGATTAAATGACCATATATCCATATTTTAGTTTTAAAGGAAAGGGCTAATCAAATTAGATAGTGTATATAACTTTTGTTTAATGTAGGTTGAGTTCATCTACATTCAGCAAAACACACAAAAAAAAACATATATATATATATATATATATATATATATATATATATATACACACACACTTTCAAATTGAATGCACTTTTATGTATAGTTTTGCTTAGATACTTTTTTGTATAAATATGAAGTATGTGAAAACATATGTGATATAATATGAAAATTGTATGAATATTAGGATAATTTTATTTGTTGTATACAAATTTTTGTTATGTGGTACTTTAAATGTTTAAACGTTGATTAATTAGTGCATTAATTGATGTGCAGTGTCTTGTGGGAGACTATTTAAATGTGGATTGTAATTTTGGGCAGTTGTTCCGATGAAGTCATTTTAACATGATGAAAGCGCTTAACATGGTTCATTTTGGATGATTTTATACTTTTTTATTATATTAAAAAACAGTACCTATGGTTCCTTGGTGCTTTTTTTTTTTGGTTTATCCTTCTCAATGTGCATGTCCCTCACTGGTGTTAGTGGTGAAGATTGACATCTTAATTTTCTTGTTGTTGCTACATTAATGATATCCCTTTTCAGTTGAACTCTTACCACTTTGTTGTTATCACTGATGGCATTTTTATCTCTGAGCATCATATCTTACTCGATTCTAATTGCTAACATATTATCTGATGTTGTTAATCTTCATTCCATTCATGACTGATGGGTTTGGTTCCTAGCCCTCAGAACTGAGTCAGCCTTATACCAAAGCTAGCACCAGCCAAAAACTCTCGTGCTGAGAATTTACCCATAATCCCATTTTCCCTGTTACCCCAGATCGAGTTTGCCCTAACAAGTAAAGCAAAGGCTGTCTCAGAGCAAAAACCTTAGTCCAGGAAATGGACCCAAATATCCCCCAGGAGCCTCTAGGATGAGGGAAGGAGGGCGGGACGTGATGAATGGATGAAGATCAACAACACAGATGGAACATTATGGTAAGACATAACTTCTTTTTTTGAAGATTTATGATTCTTATACGTTTTGCCAAGTTAGAATCTTTTCCTCTGACATATCTTCCTTCTTTATTCTGTTCACAACCCCATCCCATCCCATGCTAGCATTGGTTTCAGTATCAACTCACTACCAGAAACGCTCTTCTCTCCTTCATATCTGGATCACAATTCCAAGGAAGTCAATACCCATAATTCAAATAGTTTCTGAGGGGCATGAATGAACTCTGGTGCACTGTCATCCTTGGCAGTTGCTGCAGAAATTCTCTTTCTAGCGATTTTCCTCGGTCTAACTGCTGGTAGATACACTGACACCTGTAATACCATGGTTGACATGCATGGCTGCTCAAGATCACCAGTTCCACCACCAATGTGTACATCACTACTTGGCAGACCACACCTCAGAAAGTCCATTTTCTGAGTCTGCCACCTTTACGTCTTACAAGTAACACTCAGGCAGCAGTCCCTGTACCAATGTCTCCATCAAGGTAGGTTAGCAAACCTTGTTTACTCTTTCTGTCTTTTGACCTGCCTAGCTATCTTCTTGATCTCCAAGGCCTGATACTAAAAAACAACTTAGGTCAGGTGGGGAGCAGTCATGATGTCATTTATCTGCCCGCCCCAAAACTGGAAAAACATGTCTAGTTTCCAAGACTGACTGGCCCTCAACAAGCTGCTTGTTATTTCCTCCAAATCCTGTGCCATACTCTTGACATCATTCCTGTTTCAACTCATTGTGAGTAAACAAACTGGATGTTGTGAGTTAGTCTTTACTCACCAAAATATCCTTTAAAGTAGTTAGGTCATTGTGATTGATGGGATTCTTTCCAAGGGCAACACAACTTCAACATTTATAAGCTCTCCAGCAATAAACTTGTACTTGCCTATAAATCCACTGCTAACCTTATTCAGTATGTTCCAGTCCTCACCCTTACTTATGATATAGGTTCATAGGTTCATAGGTTGGTACTGGGCTATCTGCCCGAAGGCATATATTAGCCCAGCCACATTGTGCGGTATTCACCACCCCTTTAGTAGTTCCCTAGACCCTTGTCCTTGCAGCTAGTACCCTTGGCCCCTATCTAGTAGTGCTGTTGGTGTGATCTCCAGTGTGGACTTTCTGTTACCCGTCCACTCATCAAGGTTCCTCTTGAAGAGTGATAATGAGGGGCTCTGTCTTATGTAGATTGGGACCCTGTTCCATAGTAAGGGAAGTCTCTGCGAAGGGAATCTATCCCTCCAGCATGTTCTATTCATTGTTGTGTTGAGGTTTATATCCCTAGAGCATGTAGCTCGAGTAGATTTGGTTTTGCTAAGATGGAGCATGTTCAACAATTCTGGGTTGGACATGGCTCTGTAAGTTAGACAGAGATCGCCTCTGAGAAAGCGGTATGCAACAGAGAACAGTCTTAGCTTTTTCAATCGTGCTGCATAGGGCAACTGTTTGAGGCCAGTAATCCTCTTGGTTAGGTAATTCTGTGGTCTCTCCAGCTGCTGGAGATGTCTAGCCGGGTACATTCCAATTGGTGCATGGGCATTGGTGCATATGCTATGAGACTGCTGCCTACCATAATATATGTATATTTGTTTGCCAGTTTTCAAGTAAGTCTTAATGGGTTGTTACTCTATGTCTATTTGTCCAGTTGTAATTGTAATATATGTAGGCATATGTTAGTGCATAGTGATTATATTGCAGCTGTATCTTTAAGGGGAGCTTGTCTAGGTTAGTGTGTTATGCGACTTCATCATCAGAACAGTTCAGCAAAGGTTATTGTTAAATGCACATACTATGTAACATTTCTTTACTCATTCATCTTGATTATGTGTATGGTTACCAGAATGCATATACAACATGGTGTCAAAATTAAACTTACTTTGGCACCAGCTGCTACCTTTCCCTTCTGCACCACATTTTAGTCTGTTAAAGCTGTTTTGTGCCCAATGCAATAACAGTCAGTATTGATTGTCACCTTTCATTGACAAAAGTCATGATTCCTACTCCACTCTCATGTGTCACACTACTAAAGCTAAAATGTCTAATAGTCCAACAAATTCAATTACACATTTCACAATAAAAAATTTCAAAAATATTAATTTGTATTTTTCACATCCTTCAGCGATATTTCTTCGGTTTTGGTTTGAAATGTCTATACTGCAACCACCTATATAATCGAAGTATCATAGAGACTTGTCAGAGAGCTGGAAACTTTGAATTTAAAGATCTGAACTGCATTTCACTGCAAACAGATTTTCTGAAAAGTCAGAAATTATCCAGTGTGCAATATATCTAAGAAGCAATTAAGGTAGTTAATGCTTTTAGCTTTAAAGACTAAGGAGGAGGAGGGAGATAATATTTTTCTAAAGAAAGATATGTTTTGGGTTTATTACAAACTAAAGAAAAAGATATAATGTGTAAGACATTTATAATTTCACTAATAATTGAGATGTTTAGCTGGTGTCAACCTTGGGTCTAGATGATTGTCACTGCTGAAGTGACACCCAGAGCTCATGTGCAAAAACGGGAAAAATGGGTCGTGGGTGGAATCAAATAAAGTGCTAAATGTTTGAAGAGTGAGTTTGGAATCAAGTAAAGTGCTAAATGTTTGAAGAGTGAGTTTGGAATCAAGTAAAGTGCTAAATGTTTGAAGAGTGAGTTTGGAATCAAGTAAAGTGCTAAATGTTTGAAGAGTGAGTTTGGAATCAAGTGCTAAATGTTTGAAGAGTGAGTTTGTTTTCAAGAAACAAAAATAAAAGTGATGAGTTAAAATGAGAGCAAAATGAAGCTAGAAATTAATAAAAATAAATAAATGAAAATAAAGCAAAGCTCATTGGCAACTGCAGAGTATCCAATGTGGCTACTAATAATATATGAGCGGTCAGATATACACCCAGTATAAGCAATGTGTTTACAGGTATAGCAAAGCACATTGTAGGATTTCATTTACCAGGCTATGTGGAGGGCATAATTATTTTGCAAAAATGTGTAAAAGTCTAAAGTTTTGCAGAAAGATTTTAATCTATTAGTCACAAAGCAACAGAATAAAGCAAAATAGTTTGTGGGCATTGCCAAGTTGCATACTGTGTATGCAGTACAAACAGTAACAGCACACAAAATGATTTATAGGAGGAACAACTTATATGAGTTTTGTTTTTTTAAGGTTCTGAATGTAGTATATTTTTTGAATGTATATTTAAAATACTGAATCTGCCCAATAATATGTACAAGTCTTCCTGCACTCATGTGATGTATTCTAGGTATACATTGAAACTGATGGGTCACATCTGGCATGATTATGACTAAGGGTATACTAAATAAAAAAACTGACTTTTGTGTGCTGTCATTGGAAAAACATTCAAAGCTGCTAAACAAAATGGACCATAATGCTTGTGAGACTCTTGGTATGATTAAAATGATTCAAGATGTGCAGTTACAGAACTATTTACAAACTATTTACAAATTATTATAGCTAGTAACAGAAATAGCTCAATGCCAAGAAATGTATAGTCATCCCCTTTGGGAAAAAAAACATGTACCTGTGAATTACCACATACATGGCAGTACACTAAACACCGAAAGTGTGATAAGAAACTTAGGGACACAGGTGGACAGTGGTCTCACCTTCAGTGGTCTCACCTTCGATAACCACATCACCACAACAGTCAGGAAATCCTTCTATGTGGCACACCTCATCACTAAGGGCTTTTCATCCTGAAAAAAGGAGGTCATTGTCCCACTGTAATCATCCCTCATTAGACCCATTATACAATACAACACCCCATTTGGTATATAACTCTTAAGACATCTGCAACAACTGGAAATGCCGCAGGAAATACCTCACTAAAAGAATCACAGGCCTAAACCAGATGCCCTATGCTGACCGTCTAAAAAAACTCCAGCTATACTCTGTCACATATCATCTACTCAGAGGCGATCCCTGCTTAACATACAAGGCCATGTCAAACCCAGAGCTGTTGGGCATGCTACACTTAAAGAAATCCCAGTCCCTCAGAGCCACATGTTCCAGGGATCTAAACCTTGTCATCACAATGAACAAAACATGCTGGAGGGATAAGTTCCTGACCCAGAGACTCCCTAGACTCTGGAATAGAGTGCCCATACATATCAAGCAGACCACATCTTTGGCCCTTTCAAAAGAAACCTTGACAATTGGATGGGAGATAGGACATTCACCCCGGGGATCATGTCTGTTGCCCTGCTAGATAGGGGTCCAGGGAATTAAATATTGTGGGAAGAAATAGTGAGGGATTTGTTATGGCTAGGCTTGTATAGGCCCTAGGGCTGATAGCCTAGTACCAACCTATGAACCAACCTATAATATAGCCAACATAGCTGTACATCTTATAGCACTGAAGAGGCATTGAGTCAAAAATATGAAACAGTCACAAGGTTAGCTCACATATTTGTAAATTACAATGTAGTAGTGTGCATATTCATGAAGGTCAGGAATTTGTGAATATTGTAAAAGTGCTGATATGAGTAGCAAATGCCATGGCAGTGTATTAAGAGTACTTTACTGAGAGTCAAGGAACACACTCAGTATATTGACAGATATGTATGTAAAGATACTGATGATGATTTGTTACAAAATTTTTCTGACTTCTTGAGTGCGTGATATAAACATTTTACCTGAGGCAATACCAGTTATAAGTACATTGTGAAGAGTCCTAGAGGTAAAACTAACAGGAATCAAAATACATTGGAGCTACCAGACTTACTGTTAAGCAAATAGAATTGACCAACTGTTGCAAAGCTGTTATAGCTTCCATGCTCAAGAATCATGGACATAGGCCAAAATCACAGACAGTTTTTAAATGTTACTCTAATTCACTTAAAAGCTAATAAAAAATGTTTTTGCATAAACAGACAATATCTCAACAATATGAAGTATGAAAATTTAATGTCGTTATCACTGATTCACCAGAGAATCAAAAATTATATGAGGGACATGGCAAAATATGAGACAAAAATCAAGAATTTTCTGCAAAACCAGGGACAATTAAGATGTAAAGTAGCATAGTAGCAACTGTGAAATAGGAGAAGCTGAGGAAAATAAATATATATATGTAATTCCCAGGGCCTGTAGTATGCCCATCTCTTTGTAGGGGCATTACAATTGCAGTGCACTACTCTTCATGAACAAAACTTGTACCTAAGCTTAGGTTAACAGTTTATGGTGTAGGTCAGCAAGTACATGCTTGCACTACTTATTAAGCATCAAAGCATATTATCAAGCCCCATGAAAGAAGTATTTATAGTCTTAGTCAGTGTTTTGAGTATACATTCCTTAGTGATAAAAGGGAAAGTAAGAGATACTGGGCTTTGTGGACTATGGGTGGTAGTCTTAGGGGTGAAATTAGCACTGAATATCTTGGCAAGTACATTGGTGATGTCATTTGGGTCTGATTGAAAGGGTGGTGGTCTTTAGTTTCTTAACATAGCTGAGTATGAATTCATAATTATTGTTAGCTGGTGATGCCAACCCAAGTTCATGATTAGCTTTATTGGACATAATGGTGATTTTTAATTTCTTTGTAGTGTTTTAATACTTGCTTTGATGAGAGAGGTTTTAAATCTGCTGTATAATTTAAGGACTTTCTTTCTTTTGTTGAAAAGCTTATTGATGTTATTTTCCAATTTCCTATGAAACCTTAGCTGTAGTAGTAACTGACATTTCTATGCATTATCTAAATGGGCATGGACTTCTTTGGCTTAACTAGCCATTGTATCTAAGCTGGGATGGGTACAATCTTAAGAGCATTTTGATATCTCTTCATAGATGAGGTGTGCATGCTTCTAATTTTTGAATTTAAAGATATTTACTATGGGGGCTTTAGATATTTTGAAGGTGAACATTAGAAGTTTGTGGTCTGGCTTCACTGAGGCAGGATATACCTGAGGAGTAGTGCATGAGGCAGCTATATTTATGAGACCAAGTCAAGAATATTGTGCCTTCTAGTAGATTGATTTACAGTTTGTTACAGAGAGTTTTTGTTTACTAAGTCTAAAGATTTCTGGGCAAACCCTACTTTGGAGGTATAGATGTTCCAATTTATTGATGGGTAGTTAAAGTCACCTAACATAATGGAAGTTTAGTTGATAGGGAAATCATCAGGTATATGGAGGAATCTTAGATGATCATCATGGAACATAGAGGGTATCCTGTAACAGGCTATGAGTTGATCATTTGTCCTTTCTAGGGCAAATTGAAGTTCAATGAGTTCTCTTTGTGGGTGCCTTGGAATTGGACTGGAAGTATTATTGTCCATGACAAATATATATAAGATACCACTGCTAACATCAGGTTTGAAGGCATAGAAGACATAAAACCCAGGTACAGAAGGAGTGATTTCTTAATATTTGAACAAGGTTTCAGTAATGATAACGTTTCATATAAAACAAAAATAAAAAACCCTCACCTACTTCTGTTTCACCAGATTTCCTCCGTACTAGTCACTACTCTGTTAAAGTCTGGTGACATTCACCCTAACCCAGGACCCCCTTCATCTACCAACACCCACTGCAACCCCACTCCAAAACTATAACTCCACCCTAACTAATAAGCACCTCAAGCTCTAAATATCTGTAGCATTCTGAATAAAACTGCAGAATTACATGCATGGATAGACCTGCACTCTCCCGACCTCCTACTTCTCACAGAGACCTGGCTTAAACTACATAACTCAGATAAAGAATTTCTCCCACCTGGCCATAACATACTGCGACAGGATAGAATAAATAGAAAAGGTGGAGGAGTAGCTATCCTTTACCCTGACCACCTCACAGTAACCTCTTCTAACACCTCTCTGCCTCCTTTCCTCCCAGCTGAAATTCTGTCAGTTAATGTAATTCTCAACAAACACCTTACCTTAACTGTTGCTGCCATATACATACCTCCTGGTGATAATATCTCCTTTCTTGAACAAATACTATCTTGGTTCTCAGATAACATTACTACAGAAACAGCCATCCTAGGGGATGTCAACATAAATTGGCATCACTTTAAAACAGACTCCCCTTGTCAAAGTATAAACCTTTATGGCTTCACACAGGTCATCTCAACTCCAACCCACCTAAATAAACTCTCAAACTCGCACTCAATTATCGACCAGATACTAGTATATCGTGCCAATAAATACCATAAACTTGAATCACTATCTGACTCTCTTAGTGACCAGGCACCAGTCTGAATACTTAGATACACCTCCCATACTACTAGTACTCACAAATATAAAACTTTCCATAAACTGACCAACTTCAACCCAGAATACTTAAATAGCCTCCTGTCCTCCATTAACTGGTCTTCACT
Organism: Protopterus annectens; assembly: GCF_019279795.1. Classification (NCBI taxonomy): domain Eukaryota; kingdom Metazoa; phylum Chordata; order Ceratodontiformes; family Protopteridae; genus Protopterus; species Protopterus annectens. The sequence continues at coordinate 1,630,827,452 of NC_056737.1, forward strand.
CTTTTCACTGCCTCTTAATGATGCTGTCCTACACTTCAATTCAACTTTCTTAAATATTCTCAATACTCTTGCCTCTCTTCGAACAACACAAGTTAAATCTGAAATCTCCCCTTGGCTTACCAACACCACTCGTTCCTCTATTCATGTCAGAGATCTTGTGTGGAAAAAAATGGACCAAATCAAAATCTCCTTCAGACTTACGAAAATATAAAGAACTTAGGAAACAAAACTAAAAAAATGATAGTATCTGATAAAAGATACTTCTACTCACAATCCACCTCTAATCACAATAGTAACCCTAGGGACATCTGAATGTCAATTAACCACATATTACATCCAGGTAACCCACCATCTCCTAACCCTGATCCTAACCTGTCTCTCACTGAAATAGCCACCCAGTTCAATTCCTTTTTCATCAACACCATCAGTAAATTACTGACTTCTAGCTTCAGATCTCTTCCTAACTCCCCCCTTGCTTCTGATTCATCTATCTTGTGATTTCTGCCTAAATTACACTCTCATAACACCCCAGCCTTCACTATCACCTCATTAGACAACACCATCATATATATGAACTTAGAAACCATAATACTAGTAATGTCTTATATAGGCACAGTGTAACTTGTTTAAATGCCATGTTTTCTTTTTTCATATTAGAAGTGGTGGCCAAAGACAAGAGAAGGGGTATGTGTAAGCTTAGAACTGAAAATAGGGAACTTTATTGGCAGATTATATTAGAAGCCAATAGGTTTCCTGGCATGAATGAAAATCTGTCTTTGGCACCAGTATTAAAATACAGAGCTGCTAAACTTTGAGTGGTGATATTTGTTACAACCACTAGATAGAGTCATTGTGATTTTATTTTATCATAAATTTATTAAAAGTTATACATTTTTAACATTTTAATATTTTTAACCTTCATATTATATAGAAATATTAGAAACAACATAATTATCAATTGTTATATCCCTTTTGGTGACATTTTAGTGATTTTTTTTTATGTGTGTACGTGCATCAACATATACATAATTTATTTTACATATTTAATCAGTTGATTACTATTGTATTCTTATTAATTAATTATTAATTACATCTGATATTTAAATAGTGAAGGAATGATTAGTCTGTATCTGATGAAGTCAGTGTATGACGAAAACAGACTTAGAAGTGTATCGTTTATAGTATTTGCTGGAGCTTGTTTTATACATCAACAGATGGAGGGAATAAACTTCAGTATTGAGTTCTGAATTCCTTCCTGGGTGCCTTTTTTACTAAATATTCACACCTCTCACATATAGAATTGCTTATTCTGAGGTAGTGTTCATTGCCTCTATGCATGAGGCAGTTAGTGCACTGCTTTAGTAAACCTAGTGCTACAAAGCTGGCAGTAACAGGGAATCAGGAGGGTAGTATTTCAATCTTGTCCAGTGATTAGTAAGTTAAACAGAATAAACTATATGCAACGGAGTAAGTAAATTATGATGTGGATTATTTTTATAGCAGGATTGAAGGAGTAAATTACTCCTCCTATCATATTTAAAGTCAAAACAGTCTTTCTCATTTCAGAAGCAGTCCTTTTTCAAACGGGTATGTCTCACATCTCCATATTTACCCTGTTACTTTTGTCTATATATTTTAACAGACTGCCTTATGACCTTCCACACATACCCATGATCCTTTATAGAGACAATATGGTTATATTCAGCTCTAACCATTCACAGCCTGCAATTCAAACCCAACTCACAAGTGATATGCACTTTCTTAGCACTTAGTTAATCAAATATAGACTACTACTTAACCCCTCAAAAATTAGAGGTATGGTCTCTGGCACCACTAAAATACTAGATAAATCCTCTAAGTCCATCAGTATCAAAGACATTACTCCAGTAAAAACAAGAACATCATTCATAAATCTTGAAATCTGGCTAAACCAATCCATCAACTTTCTTCAGGCATGCATAGAAAAACTCAAAGCAAAATCAACCCAGTTTTGCTCTATGCCAGGAAGCTCCCTCAGTTTTTTGCTGATCCTGCCTGAATAGCTATTGGCAAAGGAATTCTTTTAGCTCATCTTGAATGCAGACTGCCCATTATTTCCTCTGATTCCATTAAAAACTCACCCACTCTGCAAGCATTTTGAAATAAAGTATAATGTTTTCCTCACAAGAGCCCCCACATGTGAGCATCACACTCTCCAAAGCCACCTGACCCCCAATAAAGCAGAGGGTTGACCATCTAATAGTTTCGCTACTCTTCACATTCCTGCAGCTTGATGCATCAGTCCATTTGCAACTAAACTTTCCACAAAACCACTCCCTACAGCCTCAGGAGTTTCCCTAAAACAATACCTACCCTACACATACCTCAAACCTAACTTCACCGTATTCACTGTTCTTTCTCAATTCTTGCACCAAAACCTCTGGGCATCCTTTCCTACTTAACAAAGGACCTAGTTTCTTCCTTGCACTTCTGATCAGTTCTGATCACAACTCAGATCTTGCCTCCTTAACAAATCTTGGTACTGATGATTTTCTCTGGACCACACCACCTAACTTTACACCTTGCTCCATCTCTTTCAGACTTTCCTCCTAACAATTGCCTCTCTCTTTTCAAGCTCATGGACATACCTGTATATATTGTGTATAACACATTGCATACATTGTCAAACATTTGGCTAGTTTTACTCTAAGAATTTTTTTTTTTTTACTTTACTTCCAGATTTTTGAATTATAGTCTTGTAATTTTCACACAGGCTGAACCTGCATTTAGTCACTTCTGATCAGTGTAACACCCAAGTAAACAAACTTAAATAAAATAAAATATGTTTATTTTATAAATATAACAGTGTTCCTGCTCTGTTTACTAGAAAGTGCCATGGAGTGTTTACCATTCATAGAAACTACTGCCAGTTCAGGTAAATGGGACCTCACTTTAACATCTCCAGTGAAGGATGGCACCTCAGGAGTTACCACCTCCTCCCAGTGCTGCAATACCCTGCCAGTAATGTGAAGTGAATAAAAGCACTTGATGTGGGAATAGAACCTGCAGCCTACTGTTCTTCAAGGTATCAATCACAAAACAATTGAGCAGCCGAGCAACTGATAGTTTGCGTGTGCATGTGTGTGTGTGTATGTGTGTGTATGTGTGTGCATGTGCATGGGCCCCTGCACGTGCACGCATGTAATCATATGTGTCTGTGTGTTTGAAACACAACACAATACACAGAAACACATGGAAACATTAGACAATTAAAAACACACGATACTGCAAAGTCAAAGATAAACAATAAGACTTTAAATAGTACAGGTGCAAGAAACCTATGAAAATCCCTACTATATTTTGACTACTGTTTATTTACAGATATTCTCTCCAAAATTGGTAAAGAAATATAATAACTGTCAGATTTCCTTAAGTTTTAAATCATAACTCTACAAGTCAGCACTACTTTCCCCTCAGAAACTATGAAAATGAGTCAAAAGTTTGAGGACTTTGCCATCACACTCCCTTACTTCTAAATGCTAACTCCATGGTTCACAACCAAGATGAAGTAAAACAACCATTTAAAGCTATAGGCAACAAAGTAAAAGTCGAGCACAGCAGAGATTAATTCCAAAGTAAATTGGTGAAACGTACTCAGAAGAACTTTGACAAAAAGTAAATTCCACAAACTAAAAGACAGATAGATAGACAGAGAGATAGATTTTACACAAACGCACACACACACACACACACACACACACACACACACACACACACACACACACACATATATATATATATATATATATATATATATATATATATATGTCTATTTCAAAACACTGAAATCTCATAACACTGAAAATGAAAACACTGAGACCATAACATCAAAAACCCAAAACACTGAAAACCCAAAACAACGAAAACTCAGAACACTGAAAGTTTGCATCATAAGATTGAAAACTACAATGCAAATGTAAATAACATCTCCTCCACCTATATTTTATTTTATTTATTTATTTATTTATTTTATTTTACATTTGTTAACAGGGAAATTCCAACTGGACTAGGTCCATTTACAGCAGAGGCCCGGGGAGAAAAGCTCCACATTGTTAAACAAGAGAAAAATATTTTTATACAGAGTAGTATAAGTTAAACAAGAGAGAAATATTTTATACAGAGAAGTGCAACAAACATACATTATACAACAAAACAATCAGATATTCACATTAAAAATGCAAGCAGACAAGACACTTTTCAGTAGTCAGAGAAGTTACAAACAGTAGGGATTACTACTTACAGGCTCAACTAATGGCAGTGAGTGTTTTAGTCCCATACAGGATTACAGTGACTAACTTGATATTGGTAACTGGATATGAGGAGGAAAGGTAGGAAAGCTTAAGTTTAAATAATACAAGGACATAGCCAGGTATTCATCAGATGTGATTTGAGGGAGTTTTTGAAGTGTGAGGTGGCGGAGGCAGTCAGTGAATGTGGGAGGCAATTCCAGTTTCTAGCAATGCTGTGGGAATATAGCGCTTTTCCTGCAATATTGTTTGCTCTAGTGATACAGAGGAGAGATTTGTCACTAGATCGGAGAGGGTGATTTGCTGTGTAGTGGGCAAGTAGTTGAGTTAGTGATGGGGTTTTATCAGGGTATTTAAGAATATTCTAGGTGGTGACTAGCTGGTGGTAATTAAGTAGTTGAGGTAGTTCTATTCAATTTAGGTCCCTTAGAGCAACACAGTGGTGTGTTCTGAAGCTGTTTTTAGCAAACATGGCTATCTTATTGTAACATGATTCTAGTTTGTCTAGATCTGTTTTTCTGATGTGGGTGAAAATTGGTGCTGCATACATTAGTGTGGACAATAGGTGAGTCTGGGCTAGGGTGACTCTTGCCTGGTCTGAGAGAAAGTTTTTGTGTCTATATAGTGTGCCCATTTTTTTTTGTGAACCTTTTTGATGGTTTATGAGATGTGGACATCGAAGTGAAGATTATTGTCAATTTCAATTCCGAGAAGTTTGGTATGGTCAGTAGGGGAAATGGTAGTGCCAATTTCAGAGGTGATGGTGAAGGAGGGGAGAAAATTTTGATTTGTTCACGGTAGATAGTAGTAATTTAGTCTTATTGGGGTTTAGGATGAGTTGGATATCAGAAATCAATTTTTCTACAGAGTTAAAGGTTTCCTGGGTGAGTTGTTGCAGAATGGTTGGAGATGGGGCTGTGCAGATCAAAGTCGATTAGATTATTGGTGAAGATAGAAAAGAGAAGTGGGCCCATTACTGAGCCTTGTGGGACACCTATGGTGGCAGGAAGTTGAGGAGACAGTACACCTTGCCATTGGACAGATTGTTGCCTGTCAGATAGGTAGCTTCTGAACCAGGCTATAGTAGATGGGGCAAAGGATAGTGAGGCTAGAGAATCTAGCAGAATGGTGTGTGAGACCATGTCAAATGCTTTGGAGAGATCCAAAAAATGGCAGATGTAAAGTTATTGTTGTTCCTGTGTTGGTTAACTAGATTAGTGAAAGAGAGAAGAGCAGTGGTTGTGCTATGATGTGGGCGGACGCCATGTTATGTGGTGGACAGGACTTGATGTGTGTTCATGAATTTCATGATTTGGAAATGGATACACTTCTCAAGAAGTTTAGATAGGGGGGATAGAATGGCGATGGGGCGGTAGTTTGAAAAATCATTAGAGTTCCCACCTTTATGTAGAGGAATGATATATGAAACTTTCCAGAGTTTTGAGATCTAGGATAACTACGCAAAACTAACAAACACATTTTTTACTACATTTCTGCAGTGGGGGGCAAGCCCCCTTTACCCCCCATGTGGGGGGCTCTGCTGCCCTACCCCTCATAAATTAAGGGTTCAGGCTCCTAGCCAGTGTGACATTTCCCTGTGGTACATTTGCTTGAGGACACATGGCTGAAGTGACATCTAGCTGCAGACAGATATGGCTTTTTGTGACTTCCCTGTGAGCAAAGAGAAGCACTCACTGCCATGCCCACAGCTTTAATAATCATGTCCATGGGTGCATGGGAAAAGTAATGAGTGTTGTGCTCAGTGTACAGTACATGCTTATGTAACTGCAACATGTAGAAGTGTGCTACAGCATGGAGAATGCCCTGCATGCTACTTTAGTCACATTTAAGCTCCAATATACATTTTAGGTAATGTTCTCTAGCTACTGTGAAAGGGGTAGTGGTTCACACACACTGCTTATAAAGGTGCTGCCAATTGTGCACTGCATTTTTACTGCCACTGACATGCCCATTGGCCAGCCTGCTGTTGATGCCTGCTATACTGCCTGCTGTCTCATATTACCTTGTGGCCCATGGACATTATTTTCCCCTGTGCATTTGGTTATTGAAGTTGTGGGCATGGTGCTGCATTCTTCTGTTTGCCCATAGCTGACCTTAGTCATAGGCCAACTAGGCAGCCGCCTTGAGCGCTGCTCTAGCAGGGGTTCTTTTCCAGCAATCTGGATGGTATAGGTAGACCAGAATGGGGGCACTAGGTGGTGTGGGGGGGCACAGTGGAGTCCTTTTTCCTAGAGCACCAGTTAACCAAAGGTTGGTCCTGCATTTACCCACAGGGAATTCACAACCGTCACATTTCTTTGCAGCTGACTATCATTTCAGCCATATGTCTCCAAACAAATGTCACCCTGGCTAGGTGCCTGAACCCTGCGTGTGATCAACAATCCCCAGGTAGGGGAATATATACATACACACACACACACACGCACACACACACACACACACATATATATATATATATATATATATATATATATATATATATATATATATATATATATATATATATATATATATTTATATAAATAATTAGCAGGAGTATGGGGGTGCATCTCTCTGCAAAAACAATGTTATTTTTTGCATGCACTGAGGTTCTTTCTCAGTGTCTGTGTTAACATGTTGACATTTGGTTTGTCGACCTTTTGCAGTCAACATTACAGAGGGCGATATATGAACTACTCGATCGAAGTGAGTGGATCCATACAGACATATATATATATATATATATATATATATATATATATATATATATATATATATATATATATATATATATATATATATATATATATATAGATATATATATATATATATATATGTGTGTGTGTGTGTGTGTGTGTGTGTGTGTATGTATGTATAGCTAAATAGATAGCTAGTTATGGGTGGTTACTGAGGCTGTTTCACTTACTGATTACTGTACCTTGAAGAGCAGATATACCAACCTTAACAAGGAACTGGTTCTCTTGGGAAATACAATGGACAGTGAAGTAGGTAGATGCAGATTCTTGTTTTCTTTAATCTTGGGTCAAAGAAGGACTGTGTCATGAAGTCTTTAGAGAAATAAGTGTGAAGGGGAGCCAGGTTGGAAGCTGTCCCTGATGTAAAGTGCAGATTTGGAAGTTTCTGTACTTGTTCTAGAGATTATAGTTTATCTTTATTTTATGGAACTCAGAGAGATCTCACTCCTTTTGTAAGTACTTCCTGATAATACCAGAAATCACAGAAGATAATTTTGGTCTAACTGAATTCTATGTTATTCCTCCAAGAACCTTCCTTTCCTCTAAGCTCATTTACTTTACCCTTTCATTTGTTATGACCCATCTTATTGCCAGTCTGTTCAGTAGAAGCTGGCAATTGACATAGCCCAATGAATTCAGTGGAAAACAATGTTGTTGTTGTTGCTTGTCTTTTCATCTTTTCCCAGTAAGGGGTCGCCACAGCAGAACTCCGGTCCGCTAATGATTGGCAGTAGATTTTTATGGTGCCAAGTTGCCAGCCAGACACCCAACCTTCAGCAAAGGCACGCCCATTTACGCATGTCTTTTGGAGGTCACTCAACCGCGGGGAGGACATGCAGACTCCACACAGAAGGCACTCCCCACACGCTAGCTGTGAATCGAATGGGAAAACCTCTTGCTGTGAGGCAACAATGCAACCGCTGTACCACCGTGGCTTCTAATTCACTGGAAAACAGTAACTTGGAAAAAAAAAGTGTGAACCATGGACTATATGTGGTATGCTTTTTGTGATACATGGTAAATCTTACATTGTAAGATTAGAAAATGTAGATCATGACTCATGGCTATGCCATCCATCAAAAATTAATTCCCTAAACCTTCTGTGCAAGACATTTCATGTGTCCAGCACCAGTCCCCCATGTATTTTACAAATAAGCATTTTCTGTTTCTTTAACTGATATGTGCTGCACCTGAGCTTGTATAAGATGGATTAGAGCATTACCCCGTCAACAAATTTTATAAATATAAATAAAAAGATAAATATAAATACATATACAGATAGAAAGATGGATGGAAAGCTATATGGAAAGATTATCTAGTTAGAATCAGATGCGTTTTGATCTTGCAAAGTTCAGAAAGTAAGACATATAGAGTGCAGACCTGCGCAGTCACATTCCTTTTATTTCTGTGGGTGAGGGTCACAGCAGCAGCAGACTAAGTCGGTATAAAACTAGACTTTCCTAGTTGCAGAGATCTGCTTATCGTGTGATGTTCCTTGTCCATCCACAAGATACAGTCTCTCTTCCTTGTTTAACAAACCTCTAAATCTCTAATGGGAATGTCTGAATGAGCAGTAGTTCCTCTCTCTCGGGCTGTCCTTTACCTCTGAGTCCCTCACCCTGTCTTAGGGAGCAAGATCAGTGACACTACAAAGAAACCTCATTTCAGACACCTGTACCCAACATCTGACTCTTTCAGTCACTATCCACAGCTTGTGGCCACAAATAAGGACAGGTTCAATGACTGATCAGTAAAGTGAGATCTCTGTGTGATCAGTCATTGCAGTTTTTAACAACTAGTAAGTAGTGCAGCACACAGAAGGCAGCAACTGTTGCCCCATACGGTTTCCCCTTACCATCTTTCATGAATGAGACTTCAAGGAGCTTAAGCAGGAAGATGCCTTGTCCTTCTTGAACTGTCCAAGCTAATCTTTTCCAAGACAGTATCACTGCATCATTTTGGAGGTGATAATTTCTATCCCACCCACTCTAAATTCAGTAGCAAATTACTTGACTGCATGTCAGAGGTCATAGTCAAATGAGACCAAAAGATAACTTCTGTATATTCAAAAGAGAAGCAACTTTAGGGCACCCTTCTAACTCTGACACATCTTTACATATATAATATCTTTTGAAGCTTTTTTCTGCAACTGCCAATCCTGTTGACCATATAGCCATACAAAAACCTCAGTGAACCCTTTCATTCTTCTGTTCTGTCTAATGAGGCAGGCAGTTGGGGAAAGACTTCTATTATCATTCTAGTACACTGTTTGACTAGCCAAAGCCAAGTTGCTAGTGTTTCTATCAAGGCTCCATCCCACTGGGCCACACTATCAGCTGCAGATTAATATCTTGTCAATGTCAATCATTATTAGGAATATTGGCAAGACAGACCATTGGTTTATCCTGACATAAAATTTAAATGAAATGGCGTAACGCCAAAAGTGCAAACACAACTCTCATTGCATTTGTACAAGGGCTATATAGTACACAGAAGTAGCCCCAGTACTCCATATTCCCAAATGATCCCCCTCAGTACATCCCAGGGCAAGCCTTTTCCTAATCCACAAAGCATCTGTAGAGTATGTTAGCAAACTCCCACAGCACCTCACACAGTGGGTCAAGGCAGAAGACACAGGCTATTCTTTCACTGCCTGAACAGAATCCATGAGGCTCTTCCAGAGTCCTAGGTTCAGCTTTACCTGGAATCTCATCTCCAACAGTCTGTCATAGACCTTTCCATGAAGACTAGGTATTATGAATCCATATAGCTGGAAAATATCCTTTGGTTCCCTTTCTAAAGGGAATCAAGTTAAATTCACATTACACAAATGTGAATTCATTGAAAAATTCATGATGAAACATCTTTCAGTGAACCTCAGAGATATGACAGGGCTGCCTCCCTTCTAGAGAGGGGTTTCTCCACCACGGTTTACTAGTCTAAAGATACTGCTACTACCCGCGATGCATCATTGAAGAGATGCTTTAGTTGTACTACCTCAACCCAATTCACTGCCTTCAACATTTCTTAGCTGTATCTGATTCATACCTAAGCTTTACCACACAGCATAGTAACTTCAGCTGCAGTGATAGATTTTAGATACTGCCTACTGATTGGAAGGCATAACCACTGGTGTAAGAAGTAACTTAAGATGCTCTTCCTGCCTACTGGCAGCTACAGCAGCAGCAGTGGTCAGCACTTCTCTGCCACCAGTTCAGCACAGTTTATGGGAGGTGCAGTTTTGCCCTACTGAGACACTGAACAGTTTTCCAGAAAAATCTCTGATTTTGCTCAGTAGTCTTTCCCTATGGCCTTTCCAAACTCCTATCATGCTCTAGTTTTTGCTTCTGTGTTTGCTGTTACTGCAGCATTAGTAGTCTCTGAGTATCTTTAAGATGATACAGGGGATTCTTCCATGAATAATAATTGGGAGGCCACCTTCTTCACTGGTAATTCTTTCATGAGTAATGCTTGAGAGGCCACCTTCTTCACCTTGACAGCTATCATCACCTCTGATGTTTACCAGAAGGTCCTGTTGTTAATATCATGATATGGATCAATCACCCTTTGGCCAAATCTCTTTGCAGCTGACTCAACATTTAATGTTTTGCACATGGTCCACAGTCTCAGTCTGACCACAGTCAAAGTCTTTTTGGACATAAAAGTGGAACTTTTCATTTACAGAATTATTAACCACATGTTCTCAAGAGACCCCTTCTACTAATTTAGATCTCCCAAGTTTGTCCATTTGATACCATCTTGGTCAGGTAGCAACTCTACTTCAACCTTCACATGCATGCCCAGAACATTTAGACTTGGGTGGGATGATGTAACAGAGTTGATTATTGATCTTTGCCTCAAGGTAGTCTGCTCCTAAATACATCAATTAGCCGTTATCTTTTTTAAATAGGTTTTGGTTATAGGCAATAGTTTATGTGGACAGATGTTCACTAACAACTCAATTGTTGGGTTCAGATATTGCGTACCATTCTTCTGAGTCACATTTGTCCAGATATTTTCATTTACCATATCAGAATTAAAGCTTTCCAACAGAGTTACAGAGGAGCACTTCCTGAGCAGCTCAGCCACCTTCTCCAAGAAGAGTGAATACAACATACAACTGCAGGGTGTACAACCACAAGCAGCCATCCAAAATCAAAGTTTTCTTCCTGCATTCTTTCCGGCACTACAAAAGCTACAGCTTTATCTTGTGATTATTTTCATACTGCTCATGGAGACTATCTCTAAACCAGAAGAGTGACCACTCTCAGATTGAGAAGTATGATTCTAGACTCTATAGTATGCATAGACATGAGTCTCACTCACCATATGAGTCTGTTACTACTTCATACTCCTTCCCCACCATAGAAGTGATGGACAATATCCCTAAAATAAGCTTCTGTTATCAAGAATTAGATAACTTGAATCAGTCTGTCTACTGACTTCCCACCCAAGCAGCACTGCACTCAATATTTAGCAGTCACATTGCAGGTGATAAACTTACAAAATGGTGTACATAGCCAGTTTGGACTAAGCCTATTCAGGATATGGGAGTGGCCCAACTACCAAGCACTTACTGGTGGATACTGCCACCAGGCTTGCCTCCAGAAGTGATTCCTGGAAATCACAGTCAAGGCAGGTACTCTTAGTTTTATTTTGTATTATTTGCTGAAGTTTTTTTTTTTTTTTTGAAAATTGTTCAGTATCTTGCCACTCATCAAGGTGGTCCCTACCAAATATATGGTGCAGTTAATGACATAGCTCTGAGGCTCATTGAAGCATACAATCCCTCCACCATAACAAGAGTATAGCCTCCAAGGAGTACCAGCACTTTAACCTAAAATAGATTAAGGAAAACAATGCTCACATGTTTCTTATGTGTGCAATTAAGAACATGCACCTTACATTATTCTCTAATGCATTAATTTGCTCACACTTCCTTTAATATTATGCAAAGTCACAATTTAGCTATAAACTATCAAACAAACAATAAATACAAAGCAGTGAATCATTTCTGGATAGAATACCAGTCCATTTCAGGACATGCACACTTTCCTCACACACCTTATGTATAGCTACATGTGCTTTGAAGGATCACCATTTTGTCTAACAGCATCCATTTTAGATGTGGGATTAAATTAGGGCACCCAGCATAGAACCCATGACAACAGAGAGAGGATGTGCAGATGCTGCACTGACAACACTGTAATCAGGAACAGCCATTGGCCGTTGTGGTGGAGTGGTAGAGCACCAGACTCCCAAATATAGGTGTATGAGGCCATCGGCCCAATCTCTAGTAGGGATCAGGGCTGGCATAATTGTTAAGGTCTTTACCTCACAGAGACAAGGTACAGGGTTTTGATTCTGACCTCAGGTTATTGGCAAGGTTTGTAATCTGTAGACTGATAGCCTAATATAACATATGGACTTACTGAACCAAGAGCTGTGAGGCTGCAATGCAACCTAATGTAATGTGCCAAAGCAGTTAGTGAGATAAATACATCTCAAAACAAGTATATACATGTTAAAATTTGTCAAGCGACAGCATTAGTGGTGACTAACCCTGACAAATATTTCACATACACACTATATAGTTAACGTTTCATTTTTATAGAATAAAGTAGATGTATAGATTCCATCTGTTAAAGTGCTTCAATAACTTGAAAATCTGCAGCACTTCGCAGAACTGCCTTGCTTGTGCTTAGACTGTATGTTTTGTTTTTAGTATATTTGTCAAGAATTATAAAAATACTTTAAATATATTATGTATGAAAAAGGTCTAGAATACATGAATTCCTCAAGCTATATTGTTGCTCAGAGTGTAGCCGTTCTGAAGTGGCTATTTTTAACTACATTATATTCCCTAAGATAGGAGACTTCATTATTTTCAAGGATTCTGAAAGCTGCAAATTGAAAAGCCTCCTCTGCAAATTCACTTCTAATGAAGGAAATATGCAGATGTGGCCTCTGTAACAGGCAGGTGTTTACTGGATTCTAACTAAAATTCCCATAAGTCACTTTGAAACTAAATTCTAATGGGCCCTATTGTTTTGAAAACTATGGAAACCATGAAAAGCTGACAAGAGGATAATGCCAAGCTATAAATGTGTCTTTCATGTAAAAGTAATAGCTATTCTATGCAACATTTAAATCTCAAATTGCTACAAATTAACTCTTGACCTTTAGTACTTCATAATAAATTAGCATGTGCCAGAATTTGCATTTAAACAAATTGCCTTACTGCCATCTCAACTGCTGATACACCTCAGGTAGTTCCGTTACAATTCTCACATTATTCCATAATGAAAGATATTCACATGCAGTCTAGTGTTTGATAAACTGTATGAGCCTGGCTAAAAGCAACAACTGAAAGTATGTCAAAAATCACAGAAATATATATGTTGAAAGCAAAAAATGTATTATCAGTTTCCTGATAGAACAAGTACATAGTGTATTTGTTATTAAATTGTTCCTTGGTAAAATATGCAGCAAACCACTTGTAATTGCCAAAAGTGCAAGCGTATATTGCATTTGTTAATAAACTGTTCTGGGTAAAATAAATAATGCATTATGTAACAAATCAGTTGTGCTAGTCAATATGGAGGGTAATCAGGGCTTGAACTTACAAATCATATAATCCAAACTAAAATAATAATGCTCAGAATTTTTGTACTGGTATCATTATGTGGGAGGTTTGTTCTTAGAATTAGTAGGTACACTGGAAAAGACCATCACCCATTTAGAAGCCTGATACAAAAGATAGCTGTTAACAACAGACTCATATATTGAACATCAGTATATAGACAAATGCTTCAAATTTATCTTACTTATATATTTATTTACATTCAGGTAAGTAGAACACAAGGGTTCATTTTGAGCACTAGCTTTCTTAAAATAGATAAAAGAGATAAAATAGTGAAAACAAGTAGAGAATATGAATAACAATGAACTAATTAATACATTAGACTAACGTAAAACTAATAAGACGGGCATATGTTTTGCGATACTGAGGAAAGATCAACTACAGAATTATATATTCAGGCTCAAGGTTGACATTAGAAAGGAGTATGCAACAGTTAAATAAAACTGCAGTAATAAAACCATATGTAAGTACATATTGCTGCTACTGGCAACACTGAACTATATGACTTTGTCAGATTTTAAGGATACTTAGGGAAGCAGGTCTCATAAAGGCTGAGTAGGATTAGCTCATTTCATTAAGGAGAACCGCACCCACAGACAAAAAGCATGTTTACTTTATCATGGTTTGGTGTTTCCAACATTTTAACACCACTCTGGGACTATTTACAGGTGTTTCAATATTTGTATACATAATTTCTAAGTGTGACCTCATGAGTCTGGCATCTTGAAATAATTCTGATTGTTTAGTTGGTCCCATAAATGCAGTGCTTGACTGTAAAAAATTATGTCATGTATGCCTATTTCTTCCTGAAGCTCCTGTCACTGCATTGATTTTACATGCATACACTGCTGTCTTTTAGCCAGTTAGTTTTAAGTAACATTTCATGCCATTCAGTGATTACTTAAAACACAAACAGTGCAAATGCCATAGAACAGACTTCCAAAGTGCTTTTTACTGCTGCTTCTTTTTAGAATGGCCAAACTGCAGTATTTTTGTGAAGCCTGAAGTATACTGCTTTGACTCCTCTCTCACCCACCTTCACACCTAACTTCCCTAGCTGTCAAAGTGCTATGGGTAATTTGAGCTGTTACCACCTATGATTGACAACCCACAGCAGGAGACTTGACTCATGTACTGTTTCCTTGTTCTAGCCTTTACTTTCTGTATGGGTAGGGGAAGGACCAGGGTGCTGTGACATCACAGCATGGGTGGGTTTTTAGGAAGGTCGTGGAAATGTCATTTTGGGGAAGGAATTGGTCAGAAAACTACCTGTATTCATAGGTGTTGATGACATCAATGATTTGGAGACTGCAGCATGCTTTATCAGGGCAGGACAAAAGTTTTTTGAAAGTGAAACCACCACAGTACAGTAAGGTACTGTTCTAGTGGAGAAAAACAGTCGATTTAAAATATTTTAAATGCTGTATTGTTGTTTATTCATAGCAGGGACAGTAAATAGGGGAAAAAGGACAGAGAAGTTGAGCATTTAATAACAGAATCCCATTGTTGTCCTTTAAAGGATTCAAAAATATGTGAACAGAATAATGAAAGTTGTAGATGTGTGGAGCAGAACATACTTGTTGGTGGATTAAAGCAGTTTCAAGAGTTGTGTATGTACACAGACAGCATACATCCTCAAATATATATGCCCAGAGATTTATAAACTTCATCAATAAAAGCTCCATGGACTAGTTAGTCCCCACCCTAACCAGTATGATAAAAATCCTGGTTTTGGTCCTTACCAATTTGTAGCGGCTTTACTAGACACCAGTTATAACTTCCTCCCTGGTCAAATCAGACCACAAGTCAATCACATTCACCATATGACTGAAGCCTGAAGTGTCTTCCAATACCTTGGAATTCAGAGATTATGCAAGACTAATCTATTAAACTGAGTGATGATCTGGCTAAATTCAAAAGCCCCTTCCATTTTGATGACCCCCCTGCCACATTTTATGTACATGGATATAACTGCATATATGCATCTGTCACCCCCCCCCCCCCCGAGATAAATACAATGCCAAATTTAAAGGTAAACTCCTGTGGTGGAACTCAAATATAAACAGGCCCCAGGATTCAATAAAATCTGTGTAAGCTCATTGAAGAGCCTACACAGAATGTACCCATGAACATGACCACAGTTCCTCCTCAGCAGGACGCCATACATATTAATTATGGCTCACTGCTGAGGGAGAGCACAGTAATATGGATTTTGAATCCATGTAAGCAACACTGTAGAGGCTGTGCTGTACTTGTGGATTGTCCAGAAAACTTCTGGACAGTTGGTAAGCACAGCTCAATACCTTTTGGCATGTTAACCTGGATAAAAAGGTGAACAAGAGATATTACTTCATGAAACTGCAATTTTAATTTTTTTTTTAATGTTTATGTGCTTGTTTGCATGGTGTGGCACGTTGCACATCTATGCTTAGTGCTGCTCTATTACATATACAGTAGACATCTAAAAATAGAAACTGGATGTATTCAGTTTTATTTAATTTATTTTTCCATGTGCTTGTTTGCTTGGTGTGGCACATTGCTTAGCTATGCTTGGCCATGCTGATATATACAGCAGACATCTGCTAGATATCTAAAAATGGAAACTGGATGTATTCAATTGTTGTAGTTCTATGGTGCTTAGCAACCCACAAAGCCACGCAAAGAAGCTGCACTAAGCTTACAGGCACCTATGTGGTATATGTGAAGATATACAAGTTCCCATCACTATCCCACTGGCTGGATAGGGTGAGTCATGACCTATAGTGTAGTAGGTCCTGGGTTCAAGTCCTGAGCAGTCATACTTTTTTACATTTATTGCTGTGAAAATGTGTCTGACTGAAACATTGGTTTAGTTTAAAATAAAAATTGTTACATTTAGAAAAGCTGCTCGATGCTAAGCAGTGCTTAAACATGGTCAACTGTTTACTCCCATTTATGCACTGTTAAGCTGTGTTTACACATGGTTTGTGTGAGTTTGCACCATGCTAAGCAGTGCAGCGCTCTTTTGAAAGTTACAGCATGACATGCAAGGGCGGGAATGCAGCCTATTTAAAGTCCAATAGGTGGGAATTTCACATCATTTGTTGGAGTCTTAACTTGGCTGGGTATAGGCCTAGTGCTGTTGGTAAAGGAGTGTGTTTTTGTGAGTAGAAGTGGGGGGTACAGGAGTCCAGAGTTTTTGTTGGACTGCTGGTTAAGAATTATGAACTCTGGCTGCTGCAGGGCAATAACCATGGCTCAGAGTGTAAGTCTGAGGCCTGGGATCAGTTGGCCAGGGAACTCACCAGTGCTACTGGTATCCCCCACACTGGTGAGCAGTGTTGTCACCACTGCGACTACCTGAAGTGTAGGAAGTGGGGAACCTTGAACACTTGGGTCCAAGAAGCTAGGGCTGGGCAAACCCCACAGATATGTAAGTATGTTTGCCCATAATTTAGAAATATACAAGCTGAATCTGTGCAAAACTTTTATGCATAATGGTTTGTTTCTCTTCCCACAGCTGCAGAAGAGAAGGCTCACAATGTCCAGTCCCATGCTGGGCACCTGGCCAGGATGAGGCAATCATGTGGTAAGTACGAAAACATCAAAGTAATAACTTGATGCATAACGTAATTATACAATATATTAATTGCAGAGTTTGTAGTCTTAACAGTCAGACTGACACACCTTGACATCTTAAATCTTTTATTAATGTGTCACTATCTACCTGAAATGGTAATGCAAGTTAGAGCAATTAAGCATTCAGTAATGTGTAGTATAGCTTCCAAACACCAGTTAATGTTGGGGTGTACTCAGATTAAGACTCACTGTTCTGGTCTGCTCATTGTCTGAAATATGCTGTAAGTTGCACTCAGTAAATGAACAGGGTATATGGGTTAGTTAACAGAGGTCCTACACAGCTATCCATGGTCTACATGCTAGAGTTGAAGCAACATTAATCAATGCATTTTAAAGGGTGATGGTGCTTTGATAAGTAATGTTTTCAAATAAAGTGTTCACTATTCCTGTATTCACTGCATCTGTGTTCTAATCCTACACCAGTCAACTGCTGCATATTAACTAATAAATAATGCAGCAACAAATTTCACAAATAAATGTAGCGCAATACACAGATTAAGTGTCAAGCTTCAGTTCTGATAATTTTCCTTGAAATATGCTATAGATAGCACTCGGTAAATGAACAGGGTATACGGTTAGATTAACAGACGTCCTACACATCCATACATGTGTGTAACTGCCAGATTTCATGTGACATTAAGTATTACAGCGTAAAAGGAGATGGTGCTTTGATAGCTAATGTTTTCAAATAAAGTGCTCTTTATTCCTGTAGTCACTGCTTGCCTATGGCAGCCAATTGAGAAATGACCAGCTGTGTAGTATAATTAGTGTACATGAACATACCTCTCAACTGTCATGATTTTTGCAGAATGCAATCACTACTGCCCCATATGTCTGGTCCTTGATAAGCAGATACATGACACTACTTGCAATGCAATTTATTGGCAAATATGTTATCAGAATACTTTGCTACTAATGTATGAACACACTGCGTAACAATGTCCCCTGTAGTTGTACCTTTGTACCACCATTTGGTAGGGCTTGGCCCATAATGTCCCATGCTAACAGGTTGAGAGCTATGTACATGCTGCTTCATCAGTACAATATTTGCAGTCACTGTACTCACAACTGAAATCTTAGATATGTAGAAGTATGTAGTAGTAGTCTGTGTAGTAATATTACCTGCAAAGTTACTAATTTTTTTCTCTCTCACCCCACTCCTTCTCTTCTTTAATTTATTAATTCGGTTTCACTTTATAATCTCAAAATACTGAAATCTCAAATTTCAGTATCCCAAGACCATAAAGTTGAACGTTCCAAATCCCAAAATCCCAAAAAACTGTGAAACACAAAATCACAAACATATACACACCATACAGCATACAACACATACATTATCCAACCCACACTACAACAAACAAAACACACACAAACACAAAAACAGAAACCAACAACCTACACTACTGTGCCCTCCCACACCCCCCTACTTATAGATATTAACTCCGAGATTGCACCAAACAGAAAATTACAGCAAACTCACCACTACACACTCTACAGTACCTTGACACACACACACATCACAAATATACGAACACCACCACTTTCAACACTTAAGCATTCATACTTTTACCTGCCTACCCTAACCCACACATAAAACTTCCAAACATACTCACATACACTCAAACACATACCTAAACCCTAACAAAATACCCACTTACCTTACATACCAGCTAAATCCACACACTACATGATACATCCTGCACACACTACATTCAACGTCAAATACTGGAACACCATAACAGCAAATTCAACATTTCTGGATTCGCACTTATGGAGTTTCGGGATTTTAAAAATTCCACTTTATGGTCTCGAGATACTGAAATTCGAGATTTCAGTATTTCAAGATTGTAAAGTGGAACCATTAATTTATATTTATTATTATGATTTGATATTAATATATTATTTGCAACTACCACTTATGTTGGTCTTATGTATAATTTCATACTGCTTTGCTGTTAATATACTTTCATTTATGTTATTTATTGTTGTGTTCCTCATTATATTCTGTTGTATTTCTTTCGATGAATCATTATTATCTTCTATTACTTTAATACTAACATTTGTTGATGTTTATTTTTACCGTATGTTTATATTTAATTTTTATTTAATTTACTACGAAAGAGTAGGGCATTTCCAGGCAATCCACCTACCTTGGCTTCCCCAGCATGGCACAGAGGCCCAGCACATTTGGGACACAGCCTGGTGGTGCTCTCTGCTGCCCCTGCACTACCTGGGCCATCGGGTAGTTCTGCCTCACAGGCTGGAGTTGGTCTCTCCTCTGGGAGTAGTAGTGGAGGGGGGTGATTATGTCACCCTTGAGGAACTGCCAGGCATGGTACATGAGCTGCTGATCCAAACTCTCAGTGCACGCTTATGTCAGATGGAGAGCATGCTGTTCATCCTGGTGGGGCAGTCTCGCTCCACATGCCAGCATCAACTACTGCCTCAACAGAAGCAGTGAAGGTACAGTGCTGACAGTCTCATGGGTGAGGATTTGAGTCACACTGCTACAATGTCTGATGTCCATGGGACTGGGATTCCACAACACCCTCCTCAACCAAGGCATTTATCCCCCTCGTGTGTCACACATCAACTCTGTCTGTTGTCTTGACTGTCTTGTCTGTCTGCAAAAACCTCCTCACCTTCCCAACTTACCTCCCCCACACATACCTGTGTCCCTTCCCCAACATTCCACTCTCACCTAAAAAAAAAGAAAAATGGACATCTGTCTCCCCCCAAAATATCATCCCATACATAGCTCTCCATTTTGCACATGTGCCCTCTGGACACACTTTTGGTTCAATTGGCGTGACAATGCATTTATGTTGTCCTCACCCACTTTCTGGGGGTGACGGTCCAAATTCAAGTAAAAAATCTGTTAAAGTGTACAGTTGTTGCTGTAGACAAAATGGATAGATATGGTCCTTTCCTACACCCTTCCTGCATATACTTACTATCTGCCTTTCACTATGTTTTTCACCCTGTTTGCAACCCATTTCACCCCTGTCCTATCTCCCCATTTTTCATTTCTTTAAAGATTTTTTTCATGATGCTGTGTGACACACAGTATCACTGAGCTAAGCTAAATAGTGCTATATTGATATATGTGTGGGAAATGATAATAATCACATTCAAAATGTACACCTACACCCTATTTTGAATCCAGGACTATTGCACTTACAGACCAGTCCATTAACCTGCCAAACGACACAGCTGTTAACTAACGCAGGTGGTTTACCATCATTAAGCATGTTTAAGCTGGGCTGCATCTCGCTGCATCACACACATTTGCTTAAAGAGTAATGGAAAAAATGGGAGTGTAACTTGCAGTCTGGTACAGGAATACATCACTAGAATGCCAGACACAGAATACTGGATATAAGTGAGGTCTCTAACAGCAGGTAACTGTGCACTTCTATCTGCAACATTTAAAATACACCTGCTAAAACATTAATGGACTCTGGTAGAGAAATACATCCCTATAAAGCCATGCACATAATAATGGATGTAAATGAGGTATGTAACAGACTGTAAGTGTGCAATTATATGTGCAAAAATACACCTCTTGTAGCAGTCACTCAGTAGCTCAGTCTGGCAAATGCTTTGAAAACATGAATTTTGATACACATGGTCCTGGGTTCAAATCCAGCGGTGTGTGTCATCAACTATTTATCCAACCGATGGAATTCAGATGGAATGATAGCTGTCCAATGATGGAAGTCAAAGGCCTGCAGATAGGAACACAGATGACATATTCCTATTGCAACATTAGAAAGTGCATAGTGTCAGGTCATACTTTACTATGCATTCACAGAGGATTTTAAGTTATGTAATACAAAGGAGGCCCAGTAATATCAGACTGCAGCACACAATCATTTGCTACTGATATTACAGAGAAATACAGCTGCACAACAAAATGCACATATGGGGGTTGTGCTAGCAACAAGGATTGTCACCACACACATTCCAGAAGACTACCATAAAGTAACACATAAATTGGCAGTTGTCCAAATGGTTGACATAATGGTAAATGTACCCCTTAACTTGTTCAAGGACACAACAAACATGATGCCTTTTACCCTGTTAATGATACCTTCAGCTAACATACTTACCTTTAACACATACCTCAATATCCTGTGGGATAGGTTCCCTCAATCAGGGTCTGGCTGTACACCAGGCCTACCACTGGTCACACAGTTACTCGTAAGTGTTGTTATCCTCCGCATTATGTAGCCTCTCTCACTCTGCTTATTGGCTGCAGCAGCAGCATAAGCTGCAGCCTGTAGCACAGACATGTGTATATAATAAGTATCTACTACAAACATCCTCTCTGTGCTGACATAATATTTATAACCAGCATTTCCACCCCATCATGTGAGAAAAGGGATAGATTCTACATTGAGGCCTTGGGATTGCCTGAATACACTGCAGTTCACCTGTGTATGCTTCAGTTAGCATTACTCAACCACAGATCAGTTCAGAGGCAATCACCTGCTAATGAGAACCACCTTAAACAGGCAAACTCCTAACCAGAGAAACCATTGTGTATGAGAGTTACTTTCTATGGTGAACTTATTGGCACAACACATATATATCTGTATCTTTCAAAAGAGGAGAATTGTAGTCCATCAGGTATGTAACCATTTTTGTCTTCAACACGATGCATATGTTTTAATATATTTAGTGGGAATGAAGATTACATCAGTAGGACTTTCTTAGAACTGTACCAGTGACATGCCATTGATTTGCAGCAGTGTAACACCTATAGAGGATATAAACTACAGCAAGGGTTTAATGCTGTCTGTTAACTAGAGACACATGTCTCCTGGATACTGCCTTTGTTGGCAATTTCAATACTACACAGCTATGTTTTGACACTGAGCTATAGACATATGTTATGGGGGGGGGTCTTTTCTGCTTTGAGCCACACTGCAAGTGGACTCCTGTGTTGGGTGTATGATCATATGTGAGTATCTATCATGGCACAAACAGGAGTAGGTCACTATTGCTACTATCCTAGTTGGTCCCACACTCTTTGTATGTTTGGCACACTGTTGAATATGAGATGTGTAATCAAGTGGAGAATACTGATAGCCTGTATCTGTACATACTGTATACCCATGTATGTGATACTGACATGTGTTCTCATTTTTTTGTATTTCAGGTGATAACATGCACTCCAGATGTCACCCACCTTTCACTGAGGTGGAAAATGACCTCATAATTGAGTAATTGCGGCATCACTACCAAGTCCTGCTGTCCAGAGGGAGGGTAAATAGGCAGGAGTGACGAGCCTTGTGGGATGAACTGGTCCATAACATAAATGCTGTGGGGCATCAGAATCGCACATATGAGCAAGTGTGATACCATGCCACAGGCATGATCCACTCGGCACACAGATGGGCAGGGGACATGGCTAGGGATTGTCAGGTCACTGGTGGTGGGCCTGCAGAAGAACAACCTCTGACAGCCACTGAGGAATTCCTAGCAAACCTTGCAACACAGGACAGTGCTCAGGCTTCCATCACACCATACCTTGTGGATGTGGGTGCCACCATTTCCACCCAAGAGGAGTGTCCAGGTATGTTTAGTTGAATCAGCATCAGAATACTGTAGCATTTAGTGTGTCAGGCGGTACATAGTTTTATGTGGGTATCAGGTGTTTTATGGAGTGGGGGAAATAGGTTGCCTGCAGTTTTAAGCTCATGCAGAGATTGTGACCCGCATACCTGTTATCATAGCAGCTACTGTAACTGGGGGATATTTGCACATGCTACCAGTATTATACTGTAACGTATAGTGCTGTTTCCAGTACATCTCCCTCAAATGTTTTTCAGGACCATCAGGAATACGAAGAGGCCATGCCCCTGACACTGGTAAGCACAAAACATTTTTGTCACAGATGTAGATTTCCTTCAAGGTATTAGCTAAAGTGTCATCTAAGGTCTGCTGGCTGGTTACATGTACTGTCTACATGTTTGAAAATGTGGAGATATGTTCTGACTGTACACACTGTGGTCAAACCTAGGCCTTCTAAGTATGACCACAGTGATTCATTTCATGGCATTGACAGGACTTAATCAGATGGCCATACCTGTAAACAGTGCAAAGTTCTGCAGAATGTCAGCAGTGCACATAATGTATGCATTGCTCATGATAATCCAGTTTAAAGAACTGTTATTCTGAAATATTTACAAATGTGGGTTAGAAATTAATGAACTCAGGTCCTACTATCTCAGTCTGTGAGTTGTACAAGTCTAATAGTGACAGCAGTGTATACTGCTTAACATATATTGAAACCTAGTACTGCAGAGCATAGTAGTGCAGTATTAATGTGATGCTTTCCCCTTTATATCACAAGTGACCTGGGAAGTTGGTTGTTGTCCCCTTCACAACCTGAAGTCAGTGTCTCTTCAGACTCTGATGATAATGGTGGCCAAAGTGAGGCACAACTGTGGGTTGCAGGGGCTGAATCTGTCACAGAGGTTGATATCCCTCATCTACCCTCATTATCATGATACACAGTCAGTATGCCTACACATACCCAGTCCTCTGAGGCCATAAATATTGGACAGTTGGAGGGGTGGGACATTGAACAGGAAAGTGTGGCTACTGTGGCTGCAGTGAGTGTTGACACTGGCTATAGCTAAACAGTTGGTGAGGTTCTACACAGACGGATTGATAGGGGTGCTTGTAGGAGGCCTGCTGTCCCTCTACCACTTGTAGCAGGTGTCTCATCAATTGTCACTCGGCGGATGTTTAGGGCCATCTTGGAGGTGCAGGCATGTTCCAAAATGAACTCCAGATGAATGCTCAAGGTTATGGATGTCTGACACCCGTGACTGCCTCCGCCGTGTTGCTGATAGCCTGGATACGTTGACTGACACAGTGGAAAGACATTGATCTGAGAGAGATTGCAGACTATCTGTACAATTGTCTGTGATGGAATGTCTGGTTGAAGTTGAGCATTGAATTTGTGGGCATATGTCAGCAACTACATCTGCTGAGTCCACATGACTGTGCACAATCATGTTCCCATAGTGGCTGTACATCCAGTGCTCCAGAGGGGAGTGTGCTGTCCACACCAAGATGTGGAAGGCCATAGGCTCATACTTGGTGGTCTCATAGAGGACATGGTCCCAGGAGACAGCAGTCACCCTCAGGTAGTAGCCCAACATCTGACCTTGGGCATGGAGTTGGCAGTACAAATCCTGGCAGAGCCAATTCTCATGTTTGGAGGTGGAGATGATGAACTGTCAGCTCTACCATGCATGGCTCAAAGCTGTCCAATATACATTCGCATAGGGCTAGCACTGAGCTTTGCTGTGTTCATGCAGGCACTCACACAGCACTGTCACACTCAGGTCACCTACAGACACATTTACATGGTCTGTCTTGCCTGCTCTCCTTTCTGCCTCACACACATGCTTGCCAATCTATTGGGTCAACCTAGGCCTCCTGCACCCCCATGCAACACCCTGTGCAAGTGATGATACCTGTGTCACATCCCTGTCATCAATGTCATCGATGCAGGGAAATGAAGCTACGTGTCTAATGCAGAGGGTAGCTATCTAAATTAATATGTATTTGTTTCATCCATTGTTGCCTTTGACATGCTACTTGTACTGGTCTGTCACACAGTTTGAATGCTGCCATTTGTAATGTGTAAACCACATTATGTTGTGTACATTACATTGGATGCAGGTGTAATGCATGTGTAGTCAAACAATGAAAGGTGTCTCATGGCACTGTTTATGTTTCACTTTCAGGATTGTGTAGGACATACCTATGGGTTCACATCTACAATAAACCCTTCAATGTAAGAGCACAGGATGGAATGAAAGCAAAGAAGAAAAATGTCATCAGAAAGGTAAAACAGTATAGTTGCAGGGCTCCATGGGTTCATATGTGTATAACAGGCTAACAAAAAATGGTGTCTTTCATCCATGCATCCCTAAAGTCTGACAAGGTCTGATACCCTTGATAAGTGTAAGCAGGGTCTTGGGAGTTGACACATGGAGAAGCCGGGGTATGCGAGGTGAACCATCCACAGTTTCCCTGTGTCCATTAGGGACATTTGTCCTACGGCAATTATAATTGTCATGTTCTCCATCCTGTCATGTAACTTTCATATGATTTACATTAGGCTGGAACTGTGCTTCACATACATGCAGAGCCGGTTACATATTGGGTGTAGTGTCTGGGCTACATACCTGTCTGTCCAGCATGTCCTGTTTGTACCACAGTTGAGGTATAGGTGTGTAGGAGAGGTAATTCTTATGCTATTCCTTTCTTGGATATGCAGGAGGTACACAGTAGAGTCTGACACCTCCCTGCATGGCAGGCACACAACTCCCCTCCAAAGCATGTCAGAGACAGAATACACAGTTACGGGCTTGACGCAGTTGCATAGGACATGTTATGTACACTGTGTATCAGTTTACTGTGGAACATCTTGTGGATGTGACATTTGCCAGATATGCCTGGTTAGCTACATACCAAAGGTGGCATTGCACTCAATGGTAGGAGTGATGAATGCCAAATACAGTGGAACAAAGACTGCCTTGGATTTACATGCCATACCTTTGTTTATAGGTTGTGTAACATAGAATGCATCACCACATATTACCAACCCATATCACTATCTATGTGGCTGTAAGTGCCTGACTGCTGTGTCAGCTGTTGGAGGTGTGCAGTCAGTATGTTAGTTACCAGGGGTGGATGACTTCCCATGGAATAGAATTGTGCATTCCTTGGCATTTGCTGTTAGTCCATGATTCTGACAACTGAATGTCTGGATAACTGCTGAGTCAGTGTGGGATTCAATGACAGCTCCTAATTTGCAATCATCTGCAAATTTACTCAGTCAGAAGCCAATGACAATGGTCGTGACTGCAGAGAAATAAATGCCTCAAAGGGGCACATCTTACCCTACCCAAACCCACATCACACATACCTACATGTGCAGAGGTCTTTACTAGACACATAAGTAAACACCAGACACCTCAGAAACCTAAACACAAGCTTGCTACACATAATCATACCTCTGTAAATTGCAGTACACATAATAGCTCTCTCACCACTGTCTCACCGATGAAACACCTAAGGCAAAACACAAAATCAAACATATTACTCATAAGTGATTACGTCATGAGACACATTGATGTGCCTCTCACCAGGCTACATAAGGGAAAGGTCATGGTCAGCTTTCTGTGAGATGCCAGGATATGCCATATCACAGATGCACTCATGTCTGTCAACATCAGGTACTGTTATCACTATGTCATAGTTCCTGTTGGTGTGTACAACTTGAGACATACCGCTCTGGATCATATGCTGAGACATGACTGGGCTGACAGACTATGTGTCGCAGGCAGGTATGGCCATGACCTTCAGCTGAATTTTCCAGTCACCTAGAATGATGGCTCCATAAAAATGGAAAATGACTGACGTCAATAATTGCCGTAGTGTGTGGTATCAGGGTAAGAGGATCCACTATCTGTCAGCCTGGGATTACCTGCTCAACAGACCTCAATGATTTGGCAGAGATGGTCTTCACCTGTCACCCCTGGGATTTTGGAAATTGGCTAAAGCTGGTTCCCACCTCCATACAGCACCTTTTTGGCAGTGTCACAATGAAACACTTTCCAGTGAGAAAACCCCATCTACAAACAACATCATGGTTTTACTGCTAAATTGTAGGAATGTCACCACTATACTCCACTCAGTGGAAGTTGTCCCCACCTTGGAAGATGCAGACATTTGTGCAGTCACAGACATCTGGGTCAAGACTGTGGAGAGCACCACAGCCATAGCAGGCTACACCTCCTTCCACACATTCAGACCTTAAACTTAAAGTGTGCAAAGTAATGGAGGTAGTGTATCCATATTCATTAAGGATAGATACACATCCATACTGGTTAGACAGTAGGATACCCTGGAGAAACTGTAGGTGCTATTGACTGCATGTAGGGCACCTAATCAAGCTATTGCTTGTTACAGGAGCAAC